>NW_023664744.1:0-13516 GCF_015228065.2 Penaeus monodon
TGGGGTCGTGAAGGGGTTCAAAATGTTACGGTTTAGTTTCATTTTCAACGTGGCTGTTTTCCCTGGTCATCTTTGTATACACGTTACCGTGTTTGTGTTTGTGTTTATATATATATATATATAAAATATAAATAAATATATATATATATATATAATATATATTATATATATATATATATATATGTATATATATATAAATAAATATGTATATGTATATATATACATATAATATATATATATATATAATATATATTATAAGTAAAAATATATTTTATCTATATAAATATGAAATGTATGTATGTATAAATGTATGATGTAAATGTATGTGTGTATTGTATGTATATGTATACATATATGTATATGTATTAATACACATAGTGACAGATAGAAGATGATACATAGATAGACTGGCTGATATAAAAAAGACTAACATAGAGAGAGGTGGATATCCCAAAATGACATGTAGACAGATATATAGATATGCTAAAGCCAGTATAGAAAAACATGCAACATTTAAAACATTGTCTTCTCATTTCTAAGTGAAAAAAAATTCTTTGGTAAACAACACAATAAAATTTACCTGTTTCTCCACTAAGAGCACCACTTTGCCACACAAGAAGGCCCTCAGCTACATGTGTTCCAACAGCAAAAAGAGCTTTTTCCCCAAACTGCTCCTTGTTGCTGTGTAGTCTCCTCCTCCAACATGAACAAACATATTCCAATCCATACCTGCACACCTTAAGAATATGTGCCAAGTAATTTTTTAACAAAACTGTCAAAGTACAAAATAATGTATGTTTTTTTCCTAATCTATATCCTAAAGCAAAATGTATAATGAGTGAAATGTTAATATTTGGGTCAATAATTTAGCTTTTTTCTCTCCTTTATCAATTATATTTTTTTGAAATTCCCAGTCTAAATGCTGAAGTGGTGTATGGTTGCAGCATCTATTCTATTATTATTATTCTTGCTAAATCTTTGTAACATGTAAAGTAATCTCCTTATAGAAGGTAAGTAAATACAAATGCTATCAGTGCGACTTACTGGTATAATCTTTAACAGCACGTTCAAAGAGATTAACAATGTATTCCCTCTCTTCTGTGTTGAGCAAATCTTTTGTTCATCACAATCCAGTCTAGCCATAATTCTGAAAATATTATTTACACTTCAACATACAATAGAAATTTATCAGAAAGTTATTTTTAAAAATTATGATGTTTGGAAAAATCCATGTCACAAAATGTGCTGTAATTAAAAAAGAGATTCTAGATATGTAAAAGCTAGCATCTTTCTCATACCTGGAGTTAGTGGATAAACCTCACTCATCTTTTCCCTGCTTGCGTGCCTCCTCTAACTCCATGAGTTCTCGCAAAACAGTTATCAGATTAACATGGCCATCGTAATACAGCTCATTCCATCCAACTGTAAGCAAGAAATGTACGGGCTTATAACCAGGAAAATTTTTATGGGCTCACACTCCAAACAGAACTGGAAGCTCCCTACTTTAAATTTAAAAGAATTAACCTGGAATTCCCAAATAGACATTAAATAAAAATGCAGTTAAAACAAAACAAAACTACTAAGGAGGTAGATTTTTAACCCAATAGGGCCCGGTTATCAGAAATTTGTCAGCGTCATAATCTTGTGATTTTTGGCAACGTCCAGATGCTGGCACAGGAGTCCACATGTAGTGGAACTTCCTACTCCATGTGCTTTAGCACGTTGCTGCACATATAGCCATACCCCGCAAACCAAGCGGTTTGTTATGACAACTTTACACATGACCCAATTGGGATGGGTTAAACCATTCTTTAGAATATGAAATTATGTTTTTGCATTGGAAAATGTATTCCAGTGGTTTCTAAAAGAAAAATTCCTCTGGAAAAGTAATAAAAAAAAACAAGATACCTGACATATAACTTTCTAACAAGACAATCAATCTTTTATGAACATTTTGTAAAATAAATTATAACTCATTAGAGAGATGTTCACCCTTTCCACTGGGTAGCATATAGTAGATGCCATGGCATTGCCTGGACTATGTCCAGGATGGCATGTGAAACATGCCAGGTTGCTGGGTTTTATTTTCGGGGAGTGCAGTCTTGCCATGCATGCTACGGTGTCAACATGATCCCCAGCAGTGGGGCCCAGGCCACTATGAATACAGATAAAGAAAATTGTTGTTTGTAGAAATTATTTAAAATTTTTACTATCTAAAAAAGGTCCACATAATAACACTAATATCAGTGCTAAAAGGAAGTCTTTAACGAGTAATGGAAATGAGTTTTTAAAAAAAAACAGCCTATACAACATGTCAGCTACTCTACAAAGAAGCGTCCATATCCTATCTTGTCAAATATATGCCACAGTGCATGCCATATAGCTAAAACAAAGATATACTTTAAAATTGTTTACATATGATTTAGAAGACAGTCATATTGATCTTTCATCAGACACTTATACTCATTCTAAAATTTACATTGGGTGTGTACTATCTACACCCACTTGAAAACTTAATTTGATCTTTGGACCGTCTCATGAAGGTAGGCATCAATGGGTCTCTAACAGAACTGGATTTCCTCCTACCGCTTTCTGATTTCCTTATTTTCTTTCCCAAACTCCCCTCTTTTCTGTTCTTTCATATCATCAAAAATCTCATCCTAATTTCCCCCGCTAGAATCCTGCGCATCTTTTCCTGCTCATCTGCCATTTCCACTATTGTGACATGATCCAAGGTACACTATGTTTAGTAACAAAATCGGCTCCCCGATATAAAACATAAACATAGGATCCAGAATATCTGCATGCATGGTCCCTTTCTTTAACGTTCAGATTCTTATTGTATATGACTTATTCATACCTACTATAGATAGTGATTCTACGCAATTGTATGTAATAATAGGAAACGTTAAAACCTACGAGTTGATAGGGTATTTAAATCACGTGAAATGCAATATGCGTGAAAGTACTATGCAAAAATCTAACATAAATCTATAAATAAATAGATAATGAATAAATAACAGCTATATAATATATATATATATATATAGATAATATATAATATATATATAAAAATTTTTATAAATATATATACATATATATATTAATAATATATATTATATATATATTATAATATATATATATTAGATTTGTGTGTGTTGTGTTGTGGTGTGTTGGTGTGTGTGTGTGTGTGTGTTGTGTGTTGTGTGTGTGTGTGTGTGTTGGTGTATATATATAAATATATAAATATATATAATATATATTTTTATATATATATATATATATATATATATATATATGTATGTATATAATACATAATATATATATCATATTATATAATTATATATATTTATATATATATTAATATATATATTATATTTTAATATATATATATTTTATATATATATATATATATATATAAAATATATATATATTATATATATTGTGTTATGTGTGTGTGTGTGTGTGTGTGTGTTTTGTGGGTGTGGTGTGTTGTTTTGGGTTGTGTGTATATATATATATTATTTTATATATATATATATATATTTATATATATATATATATATATTATAATATATATATATATTTATATATATTTTTATATATATATATAAAATATATAATATATATATATATATATATATATATCATCATCATCATCATCATCATCATTAGGGGGCTAACGCCCCCGGGGGGCGCATGGCCGAATCCACTCTTGGTTTTCCACACACACACAAAACACACACACGCACACACACACACACACACACACGCACACACACACACCCCACACACACACACACACACCACACCAACACACACACCAACACACACAACACATATATATATATATATATATATATAATATATAATATATATATATATATATATATATAAAATTTTTTTATATATAACATAATATATATATAATATTATATATATATATATATATATATAAAATATATATATATATATAATATATATATATATTGTGTGTGTTATATTTTGTGTGTGTGTGTGTGTGTACATATAAATGTGTGTATGTATTTTATATATATATATATATATATATATATATATATATAATATATATATATATATATATACTATTTATACATACACACACATACACACACACACACACACACACACACACAACAACACATATATATATATATAATATATTTTATATTTTATATATATATATATATATATATATATATATAATAACATCATCATCATCTTTAAGGGGCTAAGGGCCGACGGGACGCATGGCCGCATCCACTTTTGGCTTACACCACGAGGGTCCCTCATGGCGAGTCCTCCAGGCGGGCCCCTGGGCCCATCTCTAATTCCCAAGCCATGACCTCCTTAGTCGTCCCACAGGCCTCCTTCACCCAGGATTGCCGGGGCAAAGAGACAACCTGATGGGAGGGTCACATAGCCTGAGTTGGCGATCCCGGATTATGCAAGTAACAGGCCCCATGCCAGTCTCATGGTGGAAAGCCATCAGTTAGACACATGGCCCTGCCAACTGTACCCCATGATCTGGCAAAGAGACTTGTTACAAAAAAACATCAGGACGAAAACTCCAAGGCACTAGATAGCATCCAGGTTTTGCTTCCATGGAGCAAAACTAGCAGTACCAATGCCTTGACACGTTGCTTGGTCCTTCTGCATAGGTACTGACATCTCCAAATGCTCTTGTTGATCGATTTCCCATGGCTCCTCTTTGCCAGACAATATGTCTACTGACTTCTTGGTCTGACAGTCCAGAGATATGGATTATGCTATCAAGTTATGCAAAGCTCTCTGTGACTTTAATGTTCTCACAGCAAGCATGGATCGACTGAACAGGTTCCCCCAACAGGCCCCCAAAAAACTGAATCTTGGTCATGGTCCAGGAGATCTCTAGGCCCAAGATGTTCGCCTCATTGCTAAATGCATCAAGAGCCGCCACCAATGACTCCAGGGACTCAGATGGGATAGCAACAACACCAGCAAAGGTCTGAGACCTTGATATTGCCCACAGTTGCTCCACACTAACTTTGGGTAGTAGCTTGCCCATTATCCAGTCCATGCAGGTGATGAAAGTGTTGGTGTAAAGGGCACAGCCTTGCCTCACCACTGAATTAACAGGGAAAAGGTGACAGGCCCTCACCACACTTTACAGCACTTTCAGCATTGGAATATAGGCTTGTTATTAGGCTAATAATCTGTGTCAAAATTCCCCGAGTTTCAGAATTTCTCATAGCAATTCTCGATGCACCAAGTTAAATGCCTTCTTGAGGTCAATGTAGGCTGAAGGAAGCCCCGACCAAACTCACAATGGCGTTCCACAATTACCTGAAGCACTAGGAATAAGTCTATCATGGATCCAGGAGTGAAACCAGACCCTCCAGTCTCTAGTGCCTTAGTAAGTGGTCGCAGATCCCTTTCAGAAAAAATGTGGGCAAAAACTTTGCCTGGTTGCTGAGCAGTGTAATGCCCGGTAGATGCTACGTCCCAACGATCCCCTTTCCCCTTCCAGAGAGGGATGACCATACCCCTCAACAGGTCAGGGGGGGAAAGGTACCAGACTGCATGCAAAAATGTCAAGACTGCATGCAAACCCTGTGCCATAAGTTCACCCCCAGCCTTTAGCAGTTCAGCAGGGACTATACATATGCCTGCAGCTTTCACACACTTCAGCTTAGAAATCACCCTCCTAACCTCCGTTAGGGTAGGAGATCCCTTGTTGACAGGTGGGTCCAGCACAGGTATTGCAATACCACTTGCATCCAGGCTAAGTGTTGCAGGGTCTAACCCAGTACAACTGCTCAAAATACTCAGCCCAACGTTCATGAAACCCAACATATCTGAGATGATCTGTCCATCCACTGAGTGGACTGCAGTCATCTGCAAGGAAGGCTTAGAGTTAAGCTTTCTCAGGCTTGGTAGGCAGGTCGACGAAGGTCATTTACCAAGAAATGGCCCTTTAACCTCCTCAGCAAGATTCCTGATGAACTGTTCCATATCCCTTCCCCAGCAGTGTCCGAGCCCTACGTACAAAGAGCAACACAAGACCTGATTTTCTGAGCCATGCAACACACTTCAGTGGCCTCCTAAATCTCCAGGGAGATGAATTTTGCCTTGCCCTTGGGCTTTTGCCAATGGACTCCACACTTGAAAAGGACTCTGGAGCAACTGGGTCTGTCATGATATCAAGTTCTGTAAAACAATCAGAGACAGCCATGGTGAACCCACGGGCACACTCCTCCCTCAGTCTGTCCAAATGAAACACCCTAGAGTGGCCACTGGGGATGAGGAGACCCATAGGGTACCCACTACCAGCTTATGGTCAGTGCCACAGAACTCAGCACTCCAGTAAACCCTGCAATTCTGGAGGATCCTATATCGGGTGCTAAAAAGAATGTGATTGATCTCTTTGGACACTGTACCCATATTGCTATACCAAGTCCAATGATACTAGGAGCCAGAGATCCTCATTCTCTGGGACCTAGCAAAGTCTTGGAGAAGGAGGCAGTTCTCGCCACTGGGATCAGCTCCCAAGCCATGGGGGGGCCCAAAAGACATCTTATAGCCAGCTCAGTCACAGCTGGATACTGCACTGAAGTCACCCTGAACAATGTGAATATCACGCCGGGGGCAAATTGTCGGCCACAGATGCGAGTTTGTTTGCAAACATCAGTAGGGGCATACACAGCAATAAGAATTATGAAGCCAAAAGCAGCTTCAGTCTCAATGTCATAATATGCTCATCAAAATGGTGTTACCTAAATTACCGAGGGTTGAAGTTGGCTGGAGATGGTTAGACTACTCCCTAGACGGATGACCATCGCCGCGGTCCGACCAGTAGTAGGTGTAAACCCCCCCTACTGATCATGCCGCTGCCAGGTCTTCTCACCTCTGAGAGGGCAGCCACTTCAACCCCTCAACTCTCTACTTCCCTAAATAGCAGAGGTAACCACTCATCCTGTCGCAAGGATGTTCCAAGCATCTAAACCCCAATAACTCGCCTGAGGTTAAGCCTCAGGTGATCACTCTGGGTGCAGTTGGGACAAGTAATTCTTGTTCCCATCCTGCAACCAAAAATTGCCCTCACAACGGGACCACAGCCCACCTCGCTTGCTAGGTGGGAGGGACAGCACCCCTCCCCCCACATATCAATTTATTTGGTGTATATATTATATGTATGTATATATACCATATATATATTTTACATATAATATAAAATTTTAATATATAATATATAATATATAATATATATATATATATATATATATATTTATATGTACATATATGGAAGAAAAACCCACAATACAAAAACTAGATTTATTGAAAGTGAGACTACGATTTCGAAATCCACCTGGATTCCATCTTCAGGTCTAAAGAGGTAAGGGAGAGGATGGGTATAAAAGAGGGAGAGAGAGGAGAGGCAACGGGTAACACGGGTGCAGGTGAAGACAGACGAACGGAAGCAGGTCGGAGGATCGGGTGGACTATGCACCGGGTGGCCAGCATATGGTAGAAGGGGGAGGATATGGGAAGAAAGGGAGACTATCAGCAGGAGAAAAGCCGCTGTTCAAGTTAAAATTTAGGCAGCAGCTTTATTAGGGAAGATTCCACCAGTCTGCGGGAGCGGACATCAGGGGAAAGGGAAAGACAATCCGCGCTGCTGACCAGTCCATCTGATGGCTAGTGTCCCACTGATGGCAAAAGAGGGCTTTGTTGTTGTGTCCCCTGGATACAGCGTACTTATGTTGAGACACACGCTTGGTAAGACTGGCGCCTGTTTTGCCAAAGTACTGCTTATCACAGGAGGCACAAGGAACAGCATAGGTGCCCACCTTCGAGGAGGAAGGAGGGCTGGTATGGACCGGGTTTGCGACGGAGAGTGTTCACCTGGGGAAAGATCAGACTGCAGTTGAGAGGGTGAAGAGGGCGACGGAGAGAGTAGATTTCCCCAGTGCAGGGGAGGCTGAGGACGGGCAGGTAAGGAGTCTCTTTAGGAGGAGATTGCACCTCAGATTGTTAAAAGAGAAGAGAGAGAGAGAGAGAGTGAATGAAAGAGAGAGAGAGAGAGAGAGAGAGAGAGAGAGAGAAAAGGAGAGAGAGAGAGAAGGGGAGTGTGTGTGTGTGCGTGCACACAACATATATACGAATATATATATATAAAAAATATATATATATATAGAAAATAAATAATAATATATATATATGAATATATATATATATAATATAAAATATATATATATATTTTATATAATATATATATAGATATATAATCCGTATATATGTTTGTGTGCACACACACACACACACTCTCTCTCCTCTCTCACGCTCTCCCCTCCCTTTTCCCCTCCGTCCTCCCTCTCTCCTCTCTCTCGCTAATAATAAAATATATATATATATATATATATATATAATATATATATAATAAATATAATATATAAAACACACACACAACACACAAAAACACACACACAACACACAAACATATAAAAAAGAATATATATATATATAAGAATATATATATAAGTATATATTATATATATATATATATAATATATAACACACACACAAAATACATACATACAAACACACACACACACACACACACACACACACAACCCCACACACACCCCAAAAAAAACACACACACACACACATATATTATATATATATAATATATATTATAAATATATATATATATATATATATATATATATATATATCTAATATATATCTATATATATATAAAATATATTATAATATATATAAATTTTATATATATATATATATATATTTATATATATAATAATTTTATAATAACATATACATAAAAATATATATATATATATATAATATATATATATATATAAAATATATATAATTCTTTTCTTTTAACGGTAGGTTCATGTCTGAGCCGCCGTGGTCACAGCATGAAAACTTAATTGTAGTTTTCATGTTGTGATGCTCTTGGAGTGGGGTACGTGGTAGGGTTCCCCAGTTCCTCTCCACGGAGAGTGCCGGTGGTACCTTTTAGGTAATAATTCTCTCTTATTTTTCCAGGCTTGGGACCAGCACTTGACTTGGGCTGGCTTGGCCAAACCCAGTGGCTAGGTAGGCAATCAAAGGGGAAGTTCCTTTCCCACGGAACAACGCAGCGGTCGGTGACTCGAACCCTCGAATTTTAGATTGCCGTGAAGTCTGAGTCCGACGCTCTAAAACCCTTCGGCCACCGCGGCCTTGACGAACATGGGCTTTCCATGATATTTTCTTTGCAATTTAGAGCGGTGGTTTGCCATTGCCTTCCCCCCGGTGTTTTTATCGAGTTACCATCTCTATTTACCCGGCACTGACTTGAGCTGGCTTGGCCACCCAGTGGCTAGGCAGGCAATCGAGGTGAAGTTCCTTGCCAAGGGAAACAACGCGCCGGCCGGTGACTCGAAAACCCTCGAACTCAGATTGCCGTCGTGACAGTCTTGAGTCCGACGCTCTAACCATTCGGCCACCGCGGCCCCATATATATATATATTATAAAATATAATATATATATATATTAAAATATATATAATATATATATATATATATTATATATATATATATATATAATATCATATATAACAGTGTGTATATATATGATATTATACATATTGATATATGAATAGCAAAACACTCTTCCGTGCTGCTACAATGGAAGAAAAACCCACAATACAAAAACTAGATTACTGAAAGTGAGACTACAGTTCGAAATCCACCTGGATTCCATCTTCAGGTCTGACCTGAGATGGAATCCAGGTGGATTTCGAAACTGTTTGTCTCCTTTCAATAAATCGTTTTGTATTGTGGTTTTTTCTCCAATATGTATATATATATATATATATATAATATATATAGATATATCTATATATAATATATATATTATAAATATATATTGGGATAGAGATGTGTGATAGGTTTTATTTGTATATATATATATAATTTTTATTATATATATATATATAGATATATATATTTTAAAATATTATAGTATATATAATAGATAAATTAAATAATAATATAGTTAATATATATATATCAAAATTATTATATATATATATATATTATATATAATATATATATAATTATATATATAATAATAATAAATAATATAATTATATAAAAAAAAATATAATTTATATATATAATATAAATATTAGATAATATATAGATAATATATAAGATAGAAATAAATATAAAATCAATTAATATATATAGAAAAAAAGTAATATATATAATATATATATATATATAATATATATATATATATATATATATATTTGTGTGTTTTTTTTTTTTTTTTTTTTTTTTTCTTTTATTTTTTATTATTTATATAAAATCAATTTTATATTTTTATTTTTATATATTTTTATATATATATATATATTATATTAATTATAATATATATTATATATATAGTGTGTGTGTTTGTGGGTTGTGGTTTGTTGTGTGTGGTGTGTTGTGGTTATTGTGGTGGTGTGTGTGTCTGTGTTTGTTTGTTGTGTGGTTTTTTGTGTGTGTGTGTTGTGTGTTGTTGTGTTGTTGTCTGTGTATGTTGTTCATCCTTCGTATCGAAGATGACCATGACTTAAAGTTAGTGTTGAGTGAGAGGTTGCGACTGTGGGCCCGAAGAAGGCGGGTGAGGAACCGGGCCCCTGGAAGGGCTCGTTCGAATTTGGCAAGTTGGAGGGGAAAATTCAAGGGAGGAAAGGCAGCTCAAGTTTTGTGTTCCGTGGTTTTTCTTCTTGCTTTTTTTTGGTGCATCTCTTTTCTGCGCCAGGCCCTGTTGATTCTGCTTCGCCCTTGGGGCGGTCAAGAGTCAAAGTGCTTTCAGTTGCATTTGTTTGGGTCCTTTATGGACACTCTGGAGAGTTTTAAAACATTTTTTCTCCCCCCCCCCCCCCGACTGAGCGTTGGCCTGACAAATACCCCAGTGTAATTTTTTGGCAGTGGGGGCTGTCAACGTTCTGAAAACGGGGCCTGCCATTTTTGTTTTGCGCTTTCTGTGAAGGGTAGACCTGGGAAATGCCAGCTCGTTCAAGATTTTCCTTTCAGGGATCTTTACCTGCCATTGAACGTGTAATCTGCTAAGCAGCTCAAGTGGAAGTGGTTTAGTTTTTTTGGCGTTTGCTGTAGCAGTTCGGGTTTACGGCAAAAGGAGGGGAAAGTACCCTGCACGGTGACCTTCAGCTTGGTGGTAATGATAGGCAGCGCGGCTTTCGCAATCCTGTTTTGACTTCTGCTCTATGTTCATGCTTTGGTGAGTGTGCTGGCCAGATAGGTGAAATTGTAACAGCCTTTAGGTTTGCCCCCTTTTTCCGTGATGTGTGGTTCTTGGTAAGGCTTTCCTGGGGCTGGTTGATGCATAGCTTCTGTCCCTTTCGAGTAATATGGTAGACCAAAGTTGTAAGACTTGTGAGAAGCATCCTTATACTGCAATTTTTGCTCGTGCTGGCATGAGTGGGCAGCCCCATCAGCAAACAAAAGCTCTGATGACACCTTTGTAACAGCCTGCAGGGGCCTAAATTGGACAACCCCCATCGCCTGTATTTGCCCCCTGGCAGTCATAAAAGGGGCAGTAAGCTACAGAAAACCAGCTAAAAAGTATAGGGGGCCGAACGCGCCAGGTTTTTACCCATTTTTACCGGGGAAAAATTCTGATTTTCACCATTTACCCAAGGGTTACCAACTTCCGTCAAGGGAAACCTACAATCGTGAGAAACCGTTGGAGCCGCCAATTTCTCCATTATTTTCCATGGCCACTCTATGACCGTATCAAAAACCTGGTCAGATCAACGAAGGTCACGAAGAGGCCGGGGCTGTATTGGGATTTTTTCCCGAAGTTTACGCGCAACAAAAATCATATTAAAAATTCAGCGATTAACCCCGGAATCCACACTGGCTTTTTGGAAGGAGGCTCGCTAAAAATATTGGAGGGCGATTAACTGGTACGTTGTAATTACAAAACATAGTATAAATTTTTATATTATTATAATATAAAATATATATAAATATATAATATATATATAATATATATATATATATATATATATAAGGCCCGGTGGGGGAGGGTTGAGCTCGGATCAAGACGTCACGACGGCAAACTGAGTTTTTGGGGGTTTTGAGTCACCCACCGGCCGTTTTTTCCTTTGGCAAGGAACTTCACCTCAATTGCCTCTTTGGGCCCCGGGTGGCCCCCCCGACAGCCCAAACCCCGTGCTGGTCCCCCAAACCCGGAGAAATAGAGAGAATGATTTCCTAAAAAGGGAAAAGCGGCACTCTCCGTAGAAAGGAACTGGGAAACCCCACACGTATTCACTCCAAGAGCGTAAACGTGAAAACTAAATTAATATCATGCTGTGACCACGGCGGCTCAAAAGAAACCCACCTTAAAAAAAAAAAAAAACCACAAAAAAAAAAAAAAAAAAAAAAAAAAAAAAAATTTTTAAATATTATATATAAAAATATATATATATATATATTAATATATATAATATATAATTATGCAAATATTTTAATATGGGGGATATATATTTAAAATATATATTTATATATATATTAATATATTATATATATATATTATATAAAATTAAAATTAATATATGTAAATATGTGTGTGTGTTTGTTATTTTCTGTGTAAATATTTATATTTATTATAATTAAAATATAATATATTAATATATATATTTATATAATATATATAATATATATATACAAATTCTTATTAATTTTTTAAAAATTTTTATTATAAAAAATATATATATAATATAATTTATATATTATATATTATATATATTCATTAAAAATTTTTGGATTGTTTATACATGTATATTTAATAGTTATATATATTATATATGTTGTATTTTAAAATATTATTATATATTATATATATATATATTTTAAAATTTTATATATATATATATATATATAAATATATATATGCAAAACCCCAAACACCTTTATGTAAATAATACATTAAATACTATATCATTATACATAATTTTTAAAAAAACCACAAGCACAAACTAGTATAAGTCAATTTTATATTTTTACATTTTGGGTTTTTCTATCATAGCAACACGAAGAGTGTTTTACCATATTTAAAATATATAATATATATATATATTAAAATTATAATTATATATATATATATAATATAAAATATAAATTATATAATTATCTTGTGGTGTGTGTGTGTGTGGGGGTAACAATATAAAAGATAATAGATATTATTATATATTTTTATACATTATAATAATTATATAATATATAATATATATATATATTTTATATATATATATTATTATATATATATATCTCTACGAATAGAAAATATATCATACATATACATATATGTATATAAACACACTCATATAAATATATATAAATAATTTTAATATAATATATATATATATATATATATAATTATTTTTAAATATTATATTTATATTAAAAGATTAATAATATATAT
>NW_023664745.1:0-13516 GCF_015228065.2 Penaeus monodon
TCATCAAAAGTCGAATTCCCTCTACCTAGAGTTGGAAGGGGGCTACCATTTCCACCTAAACCAAAGGAGCCAGGGAAGTACCGCCCCATCTCTTCCTCAGCTTTTCTGGCCGAGAAGATGGTTCTGAACCGGCTCCGATGGAAAATCGGAGGGTCCATTCTGGGTGCCCCAAGGTGGGCGAAGGTCCTTAACCTCCTAGTGGAGGCAAACCTTCTCCCTTGGGCCTCACGAATCGATCTAATGGCAGCCCAATTTTTATCAAAGGTCATCTAGGCTCCCAGGAATACAAGCCTAAGACATAAAATAGTCAGGGACCCTGTTTGCAAACAACTTCTGGCTGTCTCACACAGCCAGGGTGTTAATACGTCATCAGCTCAAGAACCGCTTCTTGCCAAGGGCATGGACTTCCCCACCCTGACATTGTCGAAGCTCCGCCGCGGGCACAAACTCGATAGAGTTCTCGGTCATGAGACTGGAACCAAAAAGAATGAATATTCCACACCTACCCTGTCTTTGCAACCATCACTCCCCCGGGTAGCAGAACATACTACACGGATGGATCGGTCGATCCCTTGACCCACACTGCAGGCGCCGGCTTCACAGAAAGGGGATGCCACAAAATCCATGAGGGTAACAGACAACGCCTCCTCCTACAGGCAGAGGCAGTTGCTATCATGAGAGAACTGAGCCACGCGTCCGTGAAGGAAGGACACGTGGTCATAAAATACGGACCCCAAAAGGAGCCATCGACTGTCTTCAGCAGCGCTCACCCACTGACAATATCTACCTTCTGACTACCATCCTTACACTGGCACAGAGGATTCTTGCACAGGGTAGAAGAATTAAAAACTGGGTTCCCAGCCACATAGGGAAATCAGAGGGAATACTTGCTGACAGACTAGCCGAAGTGACGGTATGCCCCTAACCCCATGATAATCCGCAGAGCCGAAAATTACTAGAAGAAGTGTATGGTGCTGGCAACCCCTTCCTCCTGCAGCTTCACAGAGAGGAAACGAGATCCTCCCCCTCGGCCAGCTGGTATCAGATGCAACCGGCTATAAACCCACGGGCACTCTCTGAAATAAATAACGCAGGTACCAAAGTCATTCTGCACAGAATGCCCCTAGGTTACCACTGTCATGGCAGATCATACAAACAATAGAACGGGAAGAGAGGTGTTGCATGCATTGCGGCGAGCCGAACGCCACACATTGTACATAACTTAGAGAATTGTGTCCCACACGCAATTCCTGAGACAAAGCCCGCAGAACACAGCTGTCGTGCTGGTAAGAGATTATGCGAGATGCTTACACCGCGGCTACAGGAGGGGCCTGCTGGCAATCCCACCTCCCGGTAAGCACCGAGTGCCCAGAGAACCAAATGAGACAGCCATAAAAGCTGACACAGGCCGGGCCATAAGTGAAAGGCCCAGCAAAGCAGACTCGGAAATCTCAAACGAACGGACGAACGAGATCAGCATACCCGATCCTCTGTATTGCGCCACTCCTTCCTCTCTATGGTCAAAGCCAATATTTCCCTTTCAACTGGGAAATCCACTCGGGCTTTACCTAGAGGGGGCACTATTAATTAAAGTCAAGTGTGAGCTCTCCTGTATCATTACCTGAGCCATACTCTTGATGAACCCACACTATAAAAATATAAAAATCATAAGAGGGTTACTGATGACTACTTTCAGTCTTAGAGGTAACTGAGAGAAGGGTAATATCAAACAATTTATAATCTTACATTTCTTGATATATTTAATGATAAACCATTAAACTTGACAACTAAAAAAAAAAAAAAAAAACTTAATTGACACAGAAGTCCACTTCTCCACTAATGTGTGTAGTAACTGTCCTTCCCTTATGGGCTTCCTTCTTGAAACCTTGTCTGTACAGACTTTCCTCAAATTCCTTTTTTTCTTCCCTGTATCAGTTCAGAGGATTCCTAAAGGGTGGCATCTGCTTTACAATCTGGGGATCTCTCCAAGGACTTCTCATGGGCAAACACAACAACAGATCAAAAACACAAAACCCATTCCCCAAAAAAAGAAACAATGGTTCTATTTTAGGAATGATAAAACAATAAAAGATTCAATATAACTAATTTCTTGTAGGACATAATTACTTTTGACAAACAAAAATTGCTATATTCAGCTATTATATACGTCTGAGTAGTTTTATATTTATACTTACATTATTTTTGAACCCTCATTTTAGATAGTAGATTATTCTATTATAACTTCAATAACACTTACTCCTTGAATGAGTTTTAATCTCAATATACAAGAAACATCTGAATGGTATCCAAGTGCACGTGCCAGCACTAGTGAAGAAATATTCTATACATATTTTCCCTTTTTTCTCAAATGATTACTTTGTATTGTTCGTAATCAAGATCTATAGTATTTATAATTTATTATTGATATTCGCACCTGAATGTTCTTTTTAATTCTGGTATTTAAAATTTTTTAACCTCTTTCGAGCATCTACCAGCACGTTTCTTCTCTCTCTCTCTCTCTCTTCTCTCCCTCTCCCCTCTCTGGTATGACTAAATATCAGGGTTTAACACTGTATATTTTTAACATTTTAACATCTACTCAAGTCACATATATTACAAGCATATTGTTTCGTCTTAATCATACAGCATAATACCGGAACTTAAAAAATTTCTCCAGAAACAAAATGAATACATATTGGTTTCTTCATTAAAATATCCATTATAGAACCTTAATATAATAAGCAACAGTGAAATATAACTGCGTACCCTCTAATTAAAGAGAATGCCTTGTGGGGGAAACAAAGAAAACTGAACTTTGTAGGGTAAACTCGCATATTTACACTGTTTCCTTATCTTAGTGTAATAATATAAACATATATAGCACCTGATACAAAAATAGTAAAATAAGGTATTATCTTTCTAAGAAAATAAAATATCTTTCAAAAAATATTTAAGTACTAATTGTCTTACCAGCTAAAGACTAATTAAATGAGGTATACATAATTAACATATGAGTAAAGACCAAGTAAGTGAGGTATACAAAGGGTGGTCACAGACGAATTTTTGGGTCATTCTTACTTCGTGACTTAGTGCTCATTACACCTCTAGCAGAGCAGACAACAGCAGCAGCACCACAAGGACTGCCCATTCCTTAGCCGACTGGGAGCCTGCTGGCTCCCCCGTTGATCTCCGACTCACCACCAACACCCAGCCATACCTGTGGGCACTCACACCCACAGCAAACACTCCCTAAAGAGATAAGACACCAGTAACCTCAAATAGTAGATGACCAACTATCATTTACTATACATACATATGACTCGTCCTGTGTCAGCTATTTATGGCTGTCTCATTCTATTCTCTGACACTCTATGCTTACCGTTGCTGTAAGCAAGCGCTCCTGCCGCCATGATGCGGCAGGAGCATGCGGCATAATCTTATTACCAGCCCTATCTCAGAAATTTTGTGCTCACAACTCTGAGCTCTATAAATAATGTACCAGGGTGCGTTCGGCTTGCCACAGTGCATGAAATACCTGTTTCATGGTCAATTGTCTCTATGATCTGCCATGCGCAATGGTATCCTAGTGTGATTATGTGAAGAATGACTTCTTGAGAGTGCCAGGCTCATAGCCTGTGGCATCTGAGTACTATCTCGCCAAGGGGGAGGATCTTGTTTTCTCTTTTTGAAGCTGTAGGAGGAAGGAACGAGCTGTGGCATTACACTTCTTGCCTTAAGATGTTTTCGGCTAGGTTTTGTGATCATGGGATTTGGGGGCATACCCTTGCCAATGTCAGCTAGTCTGGCAGCATTCCTCTGATGCCCATCTGACTAGGGACCTAGTTTATGATTCTTCTTCTACCCTGAGCAAGAATCCTCTGCATATGGTAAGCACAGTGGTCTTGGGTCAATGGCTGCCCTGGAGTCTGTAAGTATGACCACGTGTCCTTTCCTCAGGGGCACGTGGGCTAGGGCTCCCATGATCGCAAACTACCTCTGCCAGTAGCAATGAGTGTTGTGTGTTACCCTCAAGGATTGTATGATCCCTTGCTGAAAAGCCGGTGCCTGTGGTTTAAGGATTGACTGATCCATCCGTTAAGTATGTTCTACTACCCGGAGGAGTAATGGCTGCAATGACTCTCTCGGCTTCTGCCTTTAGGCTGGGAATGGGGTATTGATTCTTTCTCTTTGACAAGGTTATAACAGAAAACTCAATCAAGGTTTATGACCATGGCGAAGCTACAATAAAGTCGGGGTTAGGGAGTCCATGCCCTTGGCAAGTAGTTGTTCTTTGAGTTGATAGCACATCAACACCCTGGTTGTGTGAGGCAGCCAGTTGTTTACAAATAGCTTGTGGTTTTGTTCTAGGCATCTGAGTATTTTTGTCTCATGTATGGTTCCTGGGTGCCTAGATGACCTTTGAAAGGAAACTGAGCTGCCAATAGCTCAATTGGGTCTAGGAGGAGAAGCTTTGCCTCCATGAGGAGGTTGAGGGCCTTCGTCCACCTTGGGCACCCAGAATAATCCTGGCAGCTTCATTTTGAATTGTCTCCAGTTTATCTCTTAGTTTGGCAATCAGGAGACAGAAGCATAGTCCACAATGGGATGGATGGCATGTATATAGCCATGATCTTGGTACCTTATGTCTAGCTCCTATATGTCTCCAGTCATTTTCTCTCATGACAGACAGTCTTGCTTTGGTCGGTCAACCAAGTACAGGACCTTCTTTTTTTAAAGGAGAGGTCTAATCAATCCTTACCCAAGGTATTGGAAGACCTCCATCCATTCTAAGTCCATTCCCTAGATTCTCAGACTTGTGCCTTGAACATTGTCTCAGCCATGGTCTGGTTTTGGCTGCAGAGATCTTTAGTCCTGTTCTACAACACTCCTCATATACACGGTCCAGACAGCACTGTGGTCCAATGGAGATAGGACATACGAGATGATCTTGCACCCCACTGGGAACTGTATGTTGAGGATACAGGACATAAGGGTGTTGAAAAGGGCTGGGCTGGACCCTACCCTGTGGCATTCTATTTTCTAGTGGTATGTCCTGGATAGGTAACCTTGGAATCTGACTTGGCTGCTCTGTTCCTGAAATAGTCACCTATCCAAACCAAGAGCTTTCCTCTGATTCCCTTCTGGATCAGGGTCTCCTGAAGAGGACTTGGTAATTCAAAGGCCTTCTCCAGGTCTAGGAATACTACCACAGAGGTGACAATGCTGATTGTGCTTAAGAGCGTGGCTATGCTGTGTGCTGTGAGATGAGGCGGTACTTCCGTGGCTCCTTTGGTTTTGGGATGGGAACTGTGGTAGGCCTCTTCCAGCTCTTGCGCAGAGTGGAAGTTTCCCAGGACTTGTTGATGAGTTGCAGGAATGCAAACTCACCTGCCAGTCCTAGATGGGAAA
Organism: Penaeus monodon; assembly: GCF_015228065.2. Taxonomy (NCBI): domain Eukaryota; kingdom Metazoa; phylum Arthropoda; class Malacostraca; order Decapoda; family Penaeidae; genus Penaeus; species Penaeus monodon. The sequence goes on from NW_023664745.1 coordinate 5,410, forward strand.
TGATGGGGTATGCGGTCCCATCCGACCCGGGTTGAGCAAGAATTGTTTTTGCCAGGTTCAGCTGCCCTCTCTCTGATATGAGCAAGTCTGCCTGGTTGTTGGTGATCTTGGGTTGCCCTCAGTTTGGCTGGTAGACTGTTGCTACTTGTTCTCAAAGAGAACTCCTGCACCAGTCTGTTTGCCTCTGATTGAGGGTTGTGGTGTGTGCACCTCGGGGTTGAGTGGCTAGTAGCTCGCCTGGCCCGTTGCCATAGCTATGTAAGAGTGGTTCAATGGTCAAAGGACTCACACCATTCCAGCCACTTTTCCTGCCTGACTCTTATAGCAGTTTTCTTGGTATCCCTGACTGCCTCTCTTAGGAGGGCTACGTTGTCAGGGGTTCTTTGCCTTTGGAGTAGTTTTCTGCACATGTTCACTCTATGGTTGACTTCCTTAATCTTGCCATTAAAGTACCGGGTGTCTTTATAACTTCTGGACCATGGCTGAGTTTTAGGTATACTCTGTGAGGCTGCTTGATTCATGGCATTGATAAGTCTGGCTTCAAACACTTCCACATTTTCAGTCTGTGTGGGTTCATTGCAGTGGGTCAAGGTATTCTGAAAGGCTTGCCACTTGGCCTTGTCTGTTTTCCATCTTGGATTTGCTTGTGGCATTTGGGCTGAGCCAGCATCCATGAGGGTAGTAACAATGCCATAATTATCACTTATGACAGTCTCATCGACACCATCTGAATCTCTCCACAGAGCCACAGTGGCCAAGGTGAGGTCTAGGACCTCTCCTCTGATATGCGTTGGCTCTTGGCTATTTAGAAGAGTGATCTCAGGGAAAGTCTCAAGCATATTGGCTATATGATACTTGGCTATATGATGACTTGGTCTTGTGCTGCAGTAGCACAGACCTGGCTCATGTCTAAACTCCTACAGCCTGGCTTGCTGTATACATTGTACAGCTCGAGGGGTGAACCAGGTGAATCTCAGGTGTCTTTATAACTCCTGGAACATGGCTAAGTTTTAGGTATAGTCTGTGAGGCTGCTTGATTCATGGCACTAATAAGTCTGGCTTCAGCACTTCCACATTTTCACTCTGTGGGGTTCATTGCTTCTAAGACAGTGGGCCAAGGCATTCTGAAAGGCTTGCCAATTAGCTTCGTCTATCTTCCATCTTGGATTTGCTTGTGGCATTTGGGCTGGGCCAGCATTCATGAGGATGTCTAAGCTCCTACAGCCTGGCTTGCTGTACACATGTTACAGCTTGAGGGGCCCCGTCAGGCGAATCTCAGCAGCAAGAGATTCAAAATCCTCTCCACAGTGCAGTGCATCGGCTATTGTGGAGCAAGGGTTTGTTGCTTTTGACCAGGTGATCAACCCTCTTTGCCAGCTATGCTTGGTAGCGTGAAGACATGATACCCTGAGAAGCGAACAGTCCCCTCTATTAGCGTCTCCTGGAGCATGGCATTGTCAATTTTCCTTGACAGCACTATTGTGTGGAGGATGGCATTCTTTGTATTGAAGCCACAGATGTTCCACTGTAGTATGCTTGGATTGCGTGTCATAATGTCACATCAGAGACGTATTTATATTCGGCTACAGAGTCAGTTGTGTCGGAGTTTGACAACTCCATTGTGAAATCCTCGTTGGTTGAGGGATCTTCATCTGTTGTCAGACTAACCAACATTTCTGTCCCGTAGTGACCTAATGTCACATGGCCAAACTCACACGGTCACTATGGTCAATGAATTGTACAAAGTGTGAAATTTCTCATTCCTTACTTTTCTCGAGTGTTCCATTTTTACTTCTTATTAATACATTCTTGTAAGACATTATTTTGCCTTATTTTTCTAATTGCATTTTCTCTGTATATCATTTGCTTTGTTTTTTACTTTTCGTATTTCTTACGATTTGATGTTCGATGACTTCGGGCACTCGATAATCACTGAGAGCAAATGTAATTATCTTGACCTCACTAGGGTCACATTCCTAACGTTCCCTTAACTGACAATCCTTATATTTGTTGCTATTTCTGAATTTACGATATTGATTCCAGTATGATTCCTGAATAAGCTTTATGGTTAGCTCTTTCAGTGTTTTTTTTTTTTTTTTTTTCACTATAATCGTTGCCGCTCATCTCGTGCATTTACTTGTGTTCATTCGATTTATCAGCGATTATAGCGAACTAAATTTATCTTATTCATATCATACCCCTCTTTCTTGACATTAACTAACAGTGTGTTCATCTTTATTTCATTGTCATTTTCTTGGCTTAAACAATTTAGTTAACCCGACCCGACATGACCTTTCATTCCTTTTGCGGTCATCGCGATGCCTACTATCTAAAAATAATAATAATAAAAAAAAAAATAAATAAAAGACAAAAAGTATAATTATATTCTATATTTATCTATGGAGTGAAGACAACGTTTTATTTTTTCTACCTCTGCAGCTTCAAGTAGTAATGCTTCGGAAAGTTGCCCTTCATCTCCCAATGATTTGATCGTGGCTTTATACAGCCTGTTGTTGCACATGCATTAACCTTTAATTCGCTAATGGTACCGAATTAATGGAATATGAATTTTTGGGTCTGTGTCTATCTCTCTCTATATACATTTTATATCTTTCCACGTGCTCAGCTCGGAGATACTATCGGCGTTACGTCATTTTTACCCGGGCCAGTCTGCCAAAAAAAAAAAAAAAAAAATTGAGCCAAACCGCAGACCCCTTTTACCTACCTTCCTAAGTGATATTTTTTTTTAGATTTTGTCGAAATTTTGGTCAGTTAAAGGGCCCGTGCTAATGTTTTTTTTTCCCAAAAAGACAAATTCGGGACCCCCAATTTTAGAGTTAGAAAAACATGCTCAATTTTTTTATAATAATATTTTATAATAATTATAAAATTTTAAATATATATAATATATAATATACGTTCTATCTATCTATTTACTACATCTATCATCTTATATTAATATATTGAAATAATATTTTATATATTTAAAATATATATATATAAAAATTAAATATATTTTTAATATTTTTATATATATATTTAATATAATTAATATAATATAGATAATTAGAATATATATATATTATATATATTTTAATGTACAAAAATTATAAAACTTATTTTTATACACACACCACACACACACACACCACAACACACACACACACACACACACACACCACACACACCAAACCCCCTAAATAATATATAATATATAATATATATTATAATAATATTTTATATATATATATATATACAATATATATACATGTATAAATAAAATATATATATATTATATAATTATAATATATATATATATATTATATTATATATATGATGTATATATATATACACAATACATACCATGCTTTAAATTTGAAAATTTATATAAGGGGAGTGTTCTGCAATCCGAGATGAGGGCGACCGCTCCATTGCACGCGTTTTAATTTTGTGGGGCACCATTTCTCCCTGCGGGGGGACACTTATTTTATCCCGGTGCCTTTTTCTATTGCTTTTTTAATTTTTTTAATTACTCTTGTGTTTTTTTAAAGCTGCTTTTGTATGTTACTTTTAATTTATTTTTAAAAGTCTCGGTTTTATGTTGAGTCCTATTGTCCTTTATTGTTTTTTTTAAACGCGGTGTCAGTGGCTGACACTTCACTTCTGTCAAAGTCTTTTTTGTGTTTATTAAATCTCTTTTATTAGAGTTTTAAAATATTAATTTTCGGTTTATATATTAGTCTTTTATTTAAAATTTTTACTGGGTTTTTCTCGCCCTCTTTTTTAATTTTGATTTATTGTGTGCGTATTTTTTCACTATTTTGTTTTTTTATGATGTCTTTCTTTCGTTTTATTGGTATATTTTTTTGCCTAATATTTTTATCACGTATTTTCTTTTTTTATATTTTTTTGAAATTTTTTAGAAAATGATCATTTTTTTATGACGTCACGAGCCCAGACACCCCCGCGACCCATGACAAAAAAGCGCAAGGGAATTTCTGTGTCTTTTGGACCCCCTTTTCTTGCTGAAACACCCCAAAGGTTGTACCAGCCCCTTTTTCTTTTATTTCCCCTGGGTTGGATCTGTGGGGACGTATAAGTTTTTAATCAATAGGCATTAGTTACATAAAATTTTTCGTAGACGTTTGAGGTTTTGCACGTTTTACTGCGGCTTTTCGACGTTTTAAGCCTGTATAGTTTACTTCACTTTATTATCCTTTTTTAATGCAAAAGTAATTTTTTACTTTTTTAACAAATGCCACTTTTTTACCTTTTTTTAGCTTTAAGCCTTTATCTGGTTTATTTTTTCCCCTCGCTTTTACTTTTTATTGTTTTTACTTCTGCTTTTAATCAAACTCTATTTTCGATTCAGTTAAGTTTTAGTTGTTTTTAGCATTGCTTACCTGTCGTGTGTTTTTGTGTTGTTTTATCTTCGTTTTTTATTTTGCTGCTTTTACTTGACTTCCTTTTTTCTTCATACTCTTTACCATACTCTACTACCTATCTCCCGCTTTTACTACACTATACTCCTATTCTACTACTACATTATCCTGTTCTACTACTACTACTATCCGCTTTACTACACTACTCCCGCTTCTACTACTATATTACCCCCTGCTTCTACTACTACACACCTGCTTTTACTAATACTCTATACTCCCGTTCTACTATATCTCCGCTTTCTACTACTATATACTACTGCTTCTACTATACTACTACTACGCTTCTCTACTACTACTACTCCCCGCTTCTACTACCACTTTTCTCCTGCTTCACATTTCTATACTCCCCGCTTTCTACACATATACTCCTGCTTCTACTACCACACACTCGCTTTACTACTCTACTCCTGCTTCTATACTAAAACTATACACTCCTGCTTTATACTACCACATACTCCTGCTTCTACTACTACTACTATCCGCTTCTACTACTACCCCTTTTCCCTCCCTTTATATATACTATCTGCTTTTACTACTATATCCCGCTTTACTATATACACTCCCGCTTTACTACTACTACTACTCCCGCTTCTACTAATACTATACTATTTTAACTATACTACTCCTGCTTTTTACTACTACTACTTTTTTAAGCCCTCCTGCTTCTACTACTATACTATACTCCTGCTCTATACTACTACTACTCCGCTTTATAACTACTACTTCTTTACTTCTACTACTAACACTCCTTCTACTAAAAACTACTCCTGCTTTTATACTACTACTCCTGCTTTATAATACTACTACTACGCTTACTATACTACTACTGCCTTTTAACCCTTTCTATGCTTCACTATATACTACTACTGCTTCTACACTACTTACTCCTGCTTCTATATACTTCCGCTTCTACTACTACTACTATACTCCCCTTTTTCTCTATTTTTCTCCTTTTCCCCCCTTCTACTACTACTACTCCTGCTTTAACTATACTCCCGCTTATAATACTACACTCCTGCTTTTACTATACTACTCCTGCTTCTATATAAACCCTTTTACTACTACTACTCTTTCCCTTTTACTACTCTTTTTTACTCCCGTTCTATACTACTACTCGCTTCTCCCACTATATACTACTGCTTTTAACCCATACTACTCCGCTTCTACTACTACTACTACTGCTTCTACTATACTCTACTGCTTCTTTCTACTACTACTATGCTTCACTACTACTCTGCTTCTACTACCACTATTACTCCTGCTTCTACTACTACACTATCCCTACTACTACTCCTGCTTCTACTACCACTATTACTCCTGCTTCTACCACTACTACTATTACTACTATGACTACTTCTGCTCTTATCTTATAAGATCTGTGGAAGCAATAGGCAATCTATTTCCGCAGGACCTGGAAGTTTGGCCATTCCCTTTTGGCTTCCAGTTTGATTTCCTTTCCTCACGAGGAGTGAACGGGACCCCCCCTTTGTCTCTTCATACTTGGTCCCTAAGCTTCTCCTGCCTCACAGGAGTATTCCGGGTTCCTCTCACAGATGACATCTAGCCTTAAGCCAGATGTGAACCTTACAATATATATATATATATATATATATATATATATATATATATATATATAATACAATCGTTAAATGTGTATATATATGTTTACATATATGCATATATATAATACACACACACACACACACACACACACACACACCACACACACACACACACACACACACACACACACACACACATATATATATACACATATATATTCAGATGTTATGTGGTTCCCAGATCAGGGCGTAGAGTACTGCGCAGGGATGCCACCCTTAAAGGAGTGGAGCCGAGCTGACCTCCAAGCCAATCCGGAAAAGATCGAAACTGGCCACTCCTAACAACAGGCGACTCCTGGCACTGCCGACGACGCACAATTTAAGTTGTGATTACCCACATCATCTTCACTCTGAAATTCTAGCTCGGCTAGAACACCACCCCTCGTTGCCACTCTAAATTACTGATATGTATATATATATATATATATAATATATATTATAGTATATATATATATTTATATATATAATACATATATATATATATATATATTTATATAATAATACATATATATATATATATATATATATATTATATATATAATATATATATATATATATATATATATAATATATATATTATACACATATATATATACATATATGTACATATATATACATATATGTACATATATATACATATATATACATATATATACATATATACATATATATACATAAACACACACACACTCCACACACACACACACACATATATATATATATATATTAATTGTTAATCTGGTGTGATATTCTTTTATTCATTATATATCTAACTGGCTTGCTTGTAGGATTTACACTTTGTGTACATGTAGATAATCTTACATTATATCATACGTGTTGTTCAAACTGTTTCCTACACCTAAGTAGTACTGCATGAAGTTTATACCGACGGGCATGGCATGTGCGTACAAGCCATGCCACTACGAATTTACTTTATGAATTGTTTTTACAATAAATGGCTAATTTGTACTAAATCACCAATGAGGAAATTACGAGTAATGCCTGTCTTGCCCGTTTCCCCTTTTTCCTTTGATTTACTTGATTTTCCAGACGCAGAACAACAAACAGTAAGTCGCGTGCCAAAGGGTTACCCTTGTGTCCGGCCTCCTCCACGCTCGGCATTGTTTCTGTCTATAAAGTAGATTTTCTAGAGTAAACTTCTGATTTTTCAGAACTTTCAGCACGTGATTTGCCTGCACCTTCAGTGCCTGATTTTGCAGGTCGCACGAAGTACATTAGTAGTAGTCAGCACACCACCTCAGACCCCTCCTACCCGGGCGCCCTTGGAAATGACCCTTGGGAAAGAGGCCCAGTAGTTGAGCGTCCTTTGGGGCCCTTTTCTTTTATTTTGAATTCTTTCTCTCTTCATGTAATTTTTTGAGCCTACCGGAGTACCCTTGTGGTCCCGTATTCGCCTGGGTCGGCATGAAATTACCGTCCTTCGCCTAGGTAAGTTTGGCGGTAAGGAGGTGACTTCACATAACTCGAAACCCCTTTGGGACTGGAACCAACAGGGGGTAAGGACGGAAATGCCAACTCTGCTTAGCTGTTGCGTTAGGGTTTATTATCAAAAGTTAAGGGCTATTGGGGCCCTTTTAGGGCAACGGGCACAGGCCCCGGGCCGGATGCTGTGAAACCCCAGCTGATTGAGATTGATTATTTAAATTGTCTCCGCGTAACTGCAAGGGTTTGCGCGAACACCTTTTTTTAGATAGAAATTAAATATTTAAAAAAATTAAAAATCTTCATAAAATCTTACATATAACAAAAAATTATTTAAAAAACAAAGCATAAAAATTATGTTAAGTGTATAAAAATTATTGCAAATATTATGCATAATAAATTTTTTTGAAAAAAATTTAGCCTCCCCAAGGAAATAATAATGCACAATCCTCCCCCAATTTCTTTTTTCAGGATAGGGGGGACAAATACAAGTCTTTTGGGCTGAGAATGTTCCCTTTCCCCTTACTGTGCCCCGTTAAAGGCTCTTTGGGATCCCTCACAAAAATGCTTGACTTTTTGCCATCATCGGTCCATGGTCAG
>NW_023664747.1:12500-25000 GCF_015228065.2 Penaeus monodon
AGATGGAGGGTCTGAGGAAGGGGATATTTGGGTGACATAAGGGATTCACGTATCCAGGAGGGGAGTGGGGGGATAGAGGGGATGGTGGGAGGGTTAATGTGGGGGGTGGTTAGGGCGGGGGGGATGGGCTGTGTTGGGAGGGGGGGTAGGAGGATTGGGGGTGTAGGGGGATATCGTTAGGAGGAGGATTGGATATCAGCAGTTACTTGGAGTGTGGAAGGAGCAGGAGTTGTAAGTTTTGGGAAAAGTTGAGTGCCAGTTTTCATTAGGTATCTTGAGTATTTTTCAATGGTTTTCTTCTGAGTTGGTTCGGGAGTTTTGGGGGATAAAGGATTTCTTGTGAGGGGGGGAAGAGAGGATTGGTGTCTCAAGCGTAGGGGGAAAGGAAGGTGAAGGTGATTGTGTGGTAGGGGAAGAGGGGGTGGAACGTTTGTTCTGTCTGTTACGGGTAGTGCGAGGAGGGAGAGGGGACGGGTTTGTTGGGGTTGTAGTGGTGATTGGAGTATCTGTAGTACAGATTGGAGTGTCTGGGTTTAGGATGGCAAAAGAGTTTGACTGGGGAAGGTAGGAGGTAGAAGAGGGGGAGTTAGATGTAGAGGGGGTGGGTTTAGGAGAATTGGTAGAATGAGCAGTATTACTGGATATGGAGTAAGAGAGAAACCACGTCGACGTGCTTCCTGTCTGGCTTCACGTAGTGCGAGTCCAAGTTTGAATCTGAGAGTTGCTACCTCAGACTCAAATTTGTAGGTGGGACAGCCCCTATAAAATACATTATGGGGCCGCCACAGTTAGCACATGTGCGTGATTGTGCAGGGCAGTTAGATGGGGTATGGCCAGGTTGGGCACATAGTGGCATCTGGCTGTGGAACGGCAATGTTTGGCTGGATGTCCTAGACGCCAGCAATTTTGGCACTGACTTTGGAGGGGGTTTTGGTATGGACGAACAGGGGGATTCTCCTCTTATGTGACTTTAAAAGGGGAAGGTCATGTCTACGGAAGGTAATTTTGGCTTTGTAGGGGGTTTTCCCTTTCGATGACCTCTGGGGGGAATGGAGTAGCATTGTACGATGTTGCATCATAGTCTGTGAGACAGGCAAGTAGGTCTTCTCCACAGTCTGACCAATCTTTGTCATAGATTGGGCACTTTGCTGGGGAGATTGAAACTGTTTTCCGGTGCAAGTAAATTGAGGGTTGGATGGGTTCTGCAAGGATGGAGTTACCATATAGGTCTGTTAGTTTTTGTTAATGCTATAGCTTGGTTTTTCGGATGTTACTGTGACAAACAGGAGCGGTTTGGGTCGGCTACGGAAGAGACTTTACCTACTTGTTTTTGGAGAAAATTGTTGGAAGAGAAGGGTGTTGTCAGAGTAAGGGGGCTGTGGGAGGGATCACGAAAATCGGGCCCTTTGGCTGCGCTAAAGAGAGTATTCAAAATTGTTGTAGAGATTTGGGGGTATAGAGGGGGGGTGTGACGAAGATGGAGTAGTGTTTTAGGGAGGTAGTGTTATGGAGATGGGGGCAATAAGGCTGTAAGGGATTAATAAGGGAGGAGGGGTGGTTGATGTTTGGAGGTTTGGGGATAGAGGTGTTGAAGTTGAGCATGCTGGGAAAAGTGGAAATGTTCCTTAAGGGTTGATTGTTGGCTACTGTAAATAGTAGGCATTGATGAGGGGGTAGTTATTGCAGTGTTCGGAGCCGTGGTCAAAGGGGAGCCTGGGTCAGGGAATCTGGTGGGTTTACATCGTTGGGGCTATTTGATAAAGGGGCAAGCCTCATTGCCCCTAATGTGGGGATATTTTTTCATTACTGGCCATGGTAAGCCTGGTTATGTTGGGGATAAAAACAGTCCACCCCGCAAGGTCCCCTTGAGGGGTAAGCGCTAGGTAAACTAAATCAGGGAATACCGTGCCCATGGCTCCCTCAGGCCATTCAGGACTGGCACATATTCAGCCTTTCATTCTTTCAGCATGGCTTTCACACCTTAGGAGGTGGATAGCAGAAGGGTTTGGTGAAGGGATAGAAACGAAAAGTGGGAAGGAAAAAAAGACCATGCAAAATTAGTTGAGTCGAGGGCTGAGTCCCAAGGTTGGGGAGTTCCCCATCATTGGGTCCCAGTCTCCGCCTCCTAAGCCCCCCCACGACAACAACAGGCAAGGGATTGGAGGGGGATTTCTGACAAAGACACAATCGAAACCGGTCAAATACATTTCTTGTATTGTGAAGATATTCATTCTCACTCATACCTTTAATACATTTGTCAATATGAATATGGTTCATGTGCAGCAATATCGATTCTAAAGATAGCAATTCATTTCAGCAGGAATTGTAACAACAGTCATAACAATTTTGGTTATCGTAATTTTCCTTTTTTTTTTTTTTTGGTTACAGATGAGGGACGTCACAATGACATAGAAATTGATGGTTTTAGATACACGAGAAGTTACAGTCATAAATGTGTGAAGCAGACTACCCCTGTAATAGACACATGGGAGCGCTTCCATGTCATAGCTTCAGTATTTGAAAGAAAAAGTGATTACTCTACATCAGTTTTTTTTTTTTTTAAATAGTGATTTTTTTCTAATTTTTGCTTAATTAGTTGCTGTATGATAACAGTGTTAAACCTCGCTCTAGGATAACATGCCTTTTCTGTTTGCAGAGTATAAATCTCTTAAGGTCGGATTATCTCACAAAGCTGGTGGACCCATGGAATGGCACAGATTTGGACAAGTCTTCCCATTCACTAACTATGAGCTAAACATGACGGTGGTGGATGACAGGAAGCCTGACGAATGGGCAACCTTCTATTTGAATAAGGTTGAAAATGAGTACCTGCTCATTGGCGACAACCAAAATCTTCCCAACAAGACTCTATGTATGTTTAACCCTCTAAATTTAGAATGGAAGAAAGTGAATTGAAAAGGAATAACAAACTCTCCCACTCTCTCTCTCTCTTTAAACTGAAAGGAAAATGCAAAATTTATGAATTTTATATAAAATTTCCTACACCCTAAAAGTTCAAAAGCCCCCATGATTACTTTGGAGGGGTTACTTATCAAATTAATTCTATAAAATTGTCCATGAAATTACCTCATAATTGTTTTTTCTTGATGCTTATGTTGCCCTTCTGGACTGGAGAATATTGGACTGCTCTCAGTAAATTCAGAAATAAAATATGGTAATGTACAATGAACTACTACTATTACTACTGTTTCTCTAAATAAAAGGAGACAAAATCCATTCCACTGTTCCAATATTACAATGAGCACCATGCATTTACCATTATTTTGTGTGTGTGTGTGTGTGTGTGTGTGTGTGTGTGTGTGTGTGTGTGTGTGTGTGTGTGTGTGTGTGTGTGTGTGTGTGTGTGTGTGTGTGTGTGTGAGTGTGTGAGTGTGTGAGTGTGTGAGTGTGTGAGTGTGTGAGTGTGTGTGTGTGTGTGTGTGTGTGTGTGTGTGTGTGTGTGTGTGTGTGTGTGTGTAATATATATATATATATATATATATATATATATATATATATATATATATATATATATATATATATATATATATATATATATATATATATATATATAGATGGGTATACCATCATTACATAAAGAAAGCCAAAGGTTTCTGTTATACTTTCATAATTTTTTTCATAAATGCAAAAAATGTAACATTTTTTATTCTTTGCAAATAACCAAATTTGTAGAGCTTGACCATGGTTAGAAAGGAGAATGTGAAGGTGAAGATGATGATAAAGCTTAACTGATGATGATGTGATAGTGATGATGATATAATAATGATGATGAAATAAAAAAGAAAGCAATGAAGAGAGATTGAGATGAAGAAAAAGAACAAAACAAGTACAAGACCAAGAAATTGAGGGATTTTATAATTGCCAATAAAATTACGTTATGCATACGAAGAAGATGAAGGCGGAGGTAATGGCAAATTTTCAATGAAAGACTGCAAACATTTATAGACTGTGTATAAACTTTCCGATTCAAAGAGTTTCATGTTTTCTTGTTTTTTGTTCTTCTTCTGGTTGTCATTTTTGGTCGATGAAGAAGGGACTGGTCTAATTTTATTCGAAAGGCAAAGGTTAAGACATGTCCATTCCACGTTCTTATATCATATGTATTTTTCTTGTAAGTGAGAAAAATCATGATAAGAACTTTTTTTTTTTGTTCTTTTTAATTAATATAAATTTGGATAGTTGTAACAAGTAAAGAATATCAAACTTTTGAAGATGGATTGGAAATTTCCCCAAGCACTGCCTTTTCAAAATAAAGTGAGACCAATTCTACCTTCATAGGTAAAAAACCATGACCTGTGTAAATGCAGAAACACACTCCTTATGGCCATCTACCTCCAGTGTCTGCCCATGCCAGTGTTTTCATCATAATCATCCAAAATATAACATCTAATACTTCCAAATTATTATTAATAAATGAATGAGGACAGTTGATAGTAGTTCTGTCAGTTTGTTTCTGCCCATGATTTCCTAAGGGTGAATATCAAGTGCATTTTTTCTGTGACAGCTTTTTTTTGTTCAATGAGGCAATGTTTGTGGATTTCCAGAATGATTAATGGTCAATACAAATAAATGTGCCAGACATCAAAGGTCATTTAGAAAAGCACTGTGGCCAAAAGGGGTAAGAATGAGGAAATGATTAAGATAAGTGGACGAAGGGGCTGGAGAAGAGACGGAAAAGGAAAGGAGAAGAAAAGACCAAGCAAAACTAGTTGGGGCGAGGCTGAGGTCCCAGGTCAAGTGATCCCCCACACGGGGCTCCAGTCCCTTTCTCCTAACCCTTAACAACATGAGCAAGGGATGGGGGGGGGGGGGGGGGGGTCTTAAATCATTGGTTGTGTTTCTGTGTAATCAATAGTTTGCAATTATTAGATGGAATTAAATGGTTCCTTCTGGTATTAGCTAATAGTCCTAAGATGTGTGGTTGATTAATCCAACTTTTGTCTTCTTCTGGAAGATACAAAACTCAGAAAGTTTGCACTGTTGTCCAACATTTTTTTTATATTCATATTATTAAAAAATACAATAGTTTTAAAAATTATATATCTTAAATAATGTCATATATCCTAAGGCTGATGAATGTTCTTTCCTAATTACAATATAATTGAATATCACTGCATTATATCCTTTACAATATCTGCTGCATCATAATACCAACTGTGCAATAAAGCTTGCTTCATCACTATGCACAAGTGTCAACTCAAATGTAAATCATTACTTAGCTCAACTATGGAATAATGGCCATATGGTAGTATCTGACCACAATATTAAACTGTTAGTTAAATCTACTGTCAATAATCTGCAATATTTCTACTGCTAATCAACAACTAATATACAATGAAAACAAACAAATGTCAAGTCCATGTTGAGATGCTTTTTAACATTAAATATTACTGTAATGTAACCTCCATATAATTCACATACTTACAAACTGCAATAAAATTATTCTATCACATATTTAGTGTTTATTTTATCCACATTCAACCAAGTTGTTTTTTGTATTCCCTTTATGCACTAGTGATTTGAATCCTAGTGGCAATCCTGCTTTTCAAGGCTATTTCTATATATTACAAGCAGCAATGCAGATAACACTGCAACTTAAAAAGGTAACCCTACTTCTATCAAACCAGTAGTAATATTTGTTTCTCATTACTTTTATGATTCTTTTAAAACATATTTACAATACATAAATAATCTATATGAACACAAGCAGCTTCTGCTAAATTTGCATAAAATTAGAGTTGTTACCACCAATGTTGTGCTCATTCACAAACTTTTACAACTTGCTTTCATAAACAAACTTGAAGGAAGTAGAAACATGAGTCCATGGAATCTTCAAGCTGACTTCCCCAAATTGCAATGAAGCAAAATATGGAATGCCACACACCATTACATTAGAAGGTCATACTGCTTGGCATATTTGGAGAGGCTGGGCTCGGTGGGTTTGATGAACCTGAACTCAGGTTTTCCTCTTGAATGAACTTGTCAAGCTTGTCAAGCTTATCTTTGTCTTTGTGCTCATGTTTATGCTTCTTGTGCTTCTTGTGTTTCTTATCCTTTTTCTTCTTCTTGCTTTTGTGGGATTTTCCATGAGAATCAGCACTGCCTGTGCGGAACATGTCCGAGTCAAAGCCTGGAAAAAAAGTAAGCTGAAGCACACTCTCACATATACATAAACCTAATAAATACAAACATACATACATGTACATGTATGTATGTATACAGGTATGTATGTATACATGTATGTACTTATGTACCTAAATGTGTGTGTATGTATGTATGTATGTATGATAGTAATTATGTACATAACTGTATGTATGTATGTATGTATGTATGTATGTATGTATGTATGTATGTATGTATGTATGTATGAATGTATGTATGTATATGTATGTATGTACATATATATATATATATATATATATATATATATATATATATATATATATATATTATATATATATATATATATATATATGTCTGTGTACATGTATATGTATGTATGTACTAGTATGTATATACATACTTATGTACTTAAATATATACTTATGTTTATATGCCTGTATTTATGTATGTACATATGCATGTACATATATGAATTGATATTCAACCTGTATGCAAAAGTATACTGCTTACCTGTAGGGGCCCCAGATACATTATGACATTCTCCAGGCAGTGATGTTGTCGATTCTGATATGTCACCATCAATACTTGTTGGCATACTGGGTGTCACTGTGCAATCAACTTCTTCATCAAACACTTCCACATCATCTTGCTTAAGAGGTATGAGAGAAAAGACTAATTACTCTCTCTTACATGTGATAACATTGGAAGTGGAAATAAATGTTTGGCAGTGCTTTTAGGTATTAGTAGACAGCAATATCTTTTTAGTAAAAGAAGAAGAAAAATATACATGTGGGTTGCAGAATAAAGAATGGAATCCCCAAAACTGATTGTTATAAATATCACTTATCTTTTACAAAGAACAATAAAATGCAAGTTGCTTAACAGATACAGTTTTGCCAACCTTTATTCTAACTTTAGAATCTTCTGTAAAGATAACCTCAACGGGCATCTCATTCACTTCGGTCTTGATTTCCGTCTTGAGCTCCGGGAAGACGTCATCCGGTGGAGCCTCACGCTTCAAGGGCAATACCTTCTCTTCCTCTTCTTCTTTCACCTGTAGGAGAGATTTTGGATAAGTTCATCCTTTTAACACCAACAGAGTTCCTTAACTTCAATAATAAATGCTGAAAATACATAAAATGCTTGTAGTAGATGTAAGGACAGCCTTAGCTAGGTTATGGCATTTTAATAATTTTCGTGATACGGACACAGTTTGACATTCACACCTTGTTACACCCCAGTGATATGGATGCCATTTGATTCTGTAGCGAAATTCCTTAATAAAATATAAAATATTCACAGTATTGTAACATGGCTGTGAATTGACAGACTCCTTGATGTACAGAACACCATCATTATGTTTCTGAAAAATTTTCATTACTATATTTGAACATTTATTGGGAAAATTCACATAATGAAAAAGCAGTACAATTACTGCTTTATTTCTTAGTATTTGGCAACTAAAGATAGGCTATATCGGGGCTCTCAGTCAAACCTGATCATTGTGTGTGTATGGGTTTTGGAAAATTAATATATATATGAGTGTGTGTGTGTGTGTGTGTGTGTGTGTGTGTGTGTGTGTGTGTGTGTGTGTGTGTGTGTGTGTGTGTGTGTGTGTGTGTGTCCGCGTGCGTGTGCGTGTCCGCGTGCGTACATGTCTACATACGTGTGCACCTACACACACACACAAACACTACATATTAGCCTTCAGAATCAATTCATGATAACAAAATGTTGAACTTTTCTAGCATAGCAAGCCTTCTTGCTGTGCTTACAAAGTAAACACCAATATTTCATGCTGAAAGTTTAATCATAAGTGACAAATTTTCTATGACATTTTTTAGTCACCGCATTTTACGATAGAACAGACTCAAAGCTTACTATAACAGGATTCATGATGGGTGGATTTGGTGGTTTGCGAAGATTCAGCACCAGTGCAGGTTCTGAGGCAGGAATGCAAGCTGGCCTACGACGACCATACAAGGCATAGTACAGGTCCAGCACTGCACAACGTACTCTTGAGTCACATGGCTGTCCAGAACTGTCAAAAAATAGCCTCATGACACTGATGAAATACATTTGAATATAATTATACACAGATATGCATATTCTACAACTGACAGTTGATCAGCTTTTAAATTTTTACAAGTAACCTAAACTTTTATTTATCATGTCTGCCAACTACAGCCACACCAGATGCTGACAATCTGCAAGTCTTCAGGTTATGATTTCGTTATTACTTCATGAATTCCAGAGGCGATCCACCAGCTGCTGGGTGTCCAACTTGTGACTCTGACCCATGATGAATGGAGGATTTTTAGCTAACAGTACAAGGGTACGATATCGGATCATTGGAACAGGGTCTGACTCAGCCAGTGTCAGCAAGAAATCCATATCTTCACGTGTCCCGTCACGGATCAAGAAGTCTACTATCTGCTCAATTGCTGCAAGGCGCACATCTGCCGAGAAATTTCAGCAATACTTTTAGATAAACTGAGGTACTACTATATAATGGTCAGAAATAGCCATATGCACTGAGAATGCAAATATGCAGTCACTATATTAATCATCACTATACTTTAATAAACAAAATTTACTATGTTTTTTTACCTTATATTTGGTGGATAAGCAGCATATGCCTTGAAGATATCTGATTTGGGAGGTAAATGCCCATTCTTCTGGAGAACCCGCAGAGCACGGAGGCAGGATACTGTCACAGTGTACTTATAACAAGGAAGCATTTTTTCTAAGTTCAAGTAACGAACAATCTGATTAAAAGAAAAAGAAAATAATTTCCTTTAAAACAATATATCATGACTCGGGAATAATACTATAACATGACCAAATACGTAATTTATATATGATGGTTTGATCACCATTTGAAAGACTTCTGCACATTTAAGGTACATGTTATCATCATACTTCGCTTAAAATCCTCTTCATACCTCAGTCAGAGTGTCTGAAGTAATGGTTGCTGGGTCATGCTGCACAAGTGCTGAGAAGCTGCTGCTGCCAAGGCATCAACAAGTGCAGAGCGGTAGTAGTTTGTCTGAGTAGCGGTTCTTGGAATTATCACTTACTTGAAGAGGTCCATCAGAACCCTAAAACTTCAGGAGGACATTGCTTGTGGGTGTTGCGAAGACCAGCCATGGCAACCGGCAGTGTCTACAAAGTAAGCAAAAGATGCCTATCAACAAGGATAATAAGCAAGGTTGTTGTTTCTCAGACCATGCCTGAAATATGTGGTTAATGTGAACATATCAATGCTTACTTTATAGATGAAAGTTTAAGCTAATAAAACATCTAATAAAGGCATTCTCAAATTGGTCTCAGAGTACCTTTGCACAAGAATGCCCTCAAACATGCATGAATATCATCATGCATTTAAAATAATTAACAACACAAGAAAACAAATATGATAAACATTTCAACATTCTAACCTTGAGAATGAAATAGTTCTGTAAGCTTGTAAAGTCATGTTGCCTTATAATATTGGGGCAAGAAAAGGATCCAAACATCTTGCGGAAGATCTGCATCATTGCAGGAGGACCATTCCAGTTTTGCTACCATGGCATTGGCTACTCTGGTCAGGCAGTGTGCTGCTCTACAACGGACCTGTTTTAGAAAAAAAAAGTATTTTGGGGTGTAGGGAGTACATACAGAAAAAGACAAGAAAAGGAATTTGACTCTCAAAGAAGAAAAGTTGATAAACACTAATAATATTCATATAAATTAACAAAATAGGTTCTCCATTTATCTATATTTTTTTCTCTAATATTGAAGTAAATGCTAATGCTCATACCAAAATTCTTATAAGTACGTAAGGTGTAAAACAGACCTTGTAAAAGCACTGTTCATTTTCCAAAACTGCATTTAGAGTATTCCTCATTTCAGTTGTTACAGCTCCTGAAAAAAACATCTTCTTAAACATGAAGCCCTGGCATAATTTGAAATAACGTCAACACCATAATTTAATAGTATAATATTCTGTAAGAAGTATAAAAACATTATTGAAATATTGCCTTTATTCATTGGTTTCTACATTGCTGCAAATCAGCATAATCTTATTATCTGTTATACAGGTGTCAAAATAACTCAAGCAGTTAAAGGTCTGGAGAAAATAATACCTTGCTTTGCTAATCGCAGAAGGGGCATTGATAGCCTCAGTCTGAGCTGTTACATCTCGTTCATGTCTCAACTGGTACTGCCACTGATTGTCAGGTTTGTTCCACCTCTACAGCACGCATTAGCGTCATGTCTGGATCCAAGCGAAGCCAGAGGACAGGGGAATCAGCACTGAGAAGAAAGGGGAGGTGAAGTGATTGGGAAAGAAAAAAAAACACTGTTTTAGGATTTTGATAATTATTTCCATGATAACAGAACATGAATTATGCTCTGGAAAAAGAAGAAGGCAGATTGAAAGGAATGAAAATAAAAAGGTATAGTCCAACTGATTCATAGCAACCTGTGCTATGGAAAATGGCAACCAACAGTCAATTTTCCCATTTACATAGGAGACAGTCAAAGACAAATACAATATCAAAGAGAACAATAATCTTCACTTTGACCATTTGAAAAATAAAGGGTTTCCATGTAGATACTAGCTACCATACCTCAAAGAAAACAGAGCATGAGCATACTGCAACCAAAAGAATATCCTAAATATTATCATTATGTGCAAACATGGAAGAGAGTGGGTATATATAAAAAAATTATGGAAGATACTGTTAAACAAGAATAAGAAGTTGGGTGAGACATGAAAAAAAAAAAAAAAAAAAAAAAAAAAAAAAAAAAAAAAAAAAAAAAAAATATATTATATATATATATATATATATATATATATTATATATATATATATATTTTATATAATATATATATATAATAATAATAATAATAAAAACCAAGATAAAAGGGAAAAGATAGATTTCTTGCATAGGATCCTGCACCATTCATCTTCTAAGAAAATGTATTTTTTTTTTGAACTTTACAATCCTGACCTACACAAAAGGTAGCCCTTGATTAGAACCAGAAAATACTTGTGATAGTGACAGAGGCTTCCAGGAAAAATGCAATGAATAAGGCTGATAAGCAACTGATTCAATGAGGGGAAAAGTATTATCCATTGTCGTTTAAAGTTTGGTTGCGCCAGAAACAAGATGGTATGTTTCCTGCTTTTCTGAAATTCACGGAAGAAGAATTCTGGAAATACGGGGAATGAGGAAAGCAGGAGAGGTCAGTCAGGGCCACTAATTAATTCCTTGGCAACTAAGCAATTTTTACTGCTATATAACTGTAAACAAAAATTTTGCAAACAAAAATAGTACAAGTACTTGGTTTCAATGGATTAAAGAGGAAAAAAAAAAAAAAAAAAAAAAAAAAAAAAAAAATTGGGGTATACTTAATTTTATATACTGTATATTTTTTTCTCTCTATCTTTCTTCTTTTATAGAGTAGTGTCAAGCCTCACTTTAACATGTTTCCTGCTCTTTAATTTTGTAATCAACTATCTTTATCATCAGACTAACCATTTCTAATGTATTATGAAAAAAATAAAAACTATTAGCCACGTTTCAAGATGTTCTCTCTACAAGTTAAATAACATACAGGGTAATTTTCAACTTGCTACAATCTTTTAAATTTTATATTTCAAAACTTTGTGGTTTTATGTAAAGAATAAAGAAACATGAACCACTGTCTATTAACTCTTAAGTTTGATATTTCCCTATACTTATATCCCATAAGTCCCTCATCACTACCAGGTAAGCATCTCAACCAAATGTATGAATGAGAAAAATATGTACTAGACTGCATGGGCTTGAATGAGAATGAGCAGAGGAGCAGCCTAGGACAAGTGCCATACATACTCCAGATGGCTCAGATCCATGTCCACCTCCTCCCCAGTGCACAAAGGAATTTTCTTCTTCTTGTTTCTTCGGGACTTGGAATGGCAGACAATTTCTTTCTTTGATACCTGTGTAAAAAGAAATTTAAATTTGTTACTTCCCATCCTGGTTTGTAAACTGGTGTGCTGGCTGGTACCTGAGTGAAGGGCCAAAGATATGGGTACTGAATTCTTAAAAAGTAAATAAAACAAACATGCTAACACATTTAAGTAACTATAGACTTGCACTTCACATCAAGCACCTTCTCAACAAATATCTCACATTAATCTAATGTTATAGCAGAAGTTCAAGATGAACAAAGTAACACACAGGCAAGCAATTCCCCACCTGTGCTCAATCTGCAAAGTGTGCTTAAATGTTCCATCCAACTCTTGAATCCACACCACCAGGGGCCAACATAACGACGGATTCCTAATTCACCGATATAACCTTGTTCAATAGTCATTTCAACAA
>NW_023664747.1:30000-47900 GCF_015228065.2 Penaeus monodon
AGCCTCCATCTTTACTAATCAATGCCAAAATTCCCTTCATACCTATCCATATAGCAGTGAAATGAAATGAAATGAAAAAAAAAAGAGGAGGAATCTGATTTTTGTTGTTACAGATTGATAAGAGCGTGCTATGTAATAATAATTCAAAGAAAAAACATACAGTACAAGAAGCAGTTTTGCCAATGTTATTCAATTATTTCTGTAAAATATGGTTAGCAAGATGACAAACATGTACTCCTGGAATAAGAAGCAGCATGAGCACTAAATACTGATCTTTTAAAGCTAGGTCTCCATGCCTTATTCTGTTGTTATCCATCTAGAATGGCTAGAAGAAATAATGTGCTAGACATCAAAGGTGATTTAGCAATATGGTAAAGTTCTGTGGTGAAAAGGGTGGAAATGAGTTAAAGATTAGGATAAGATGTTAGATGTCAAAGGTTGGAGAATGCTGTTAGACAGAATGGTAGGGAAAAGGGTATAGAGGGGGAACAAATGGAATACAGTGGGGATTTGTAAAAGGAGAAAAGGGTTAAAGGTATAGGGCGAACAGATCAAATGGAGAGTAAGTGTCTGAGGAAGAGAAAATTGATAAAAATTGCAAAAGGGCCATTATGAAACAATCAAGGGTAATACGTTAGAAATGGAAGTTATAGAAGGAGAAGAATCCAGAGAATGAGATAAGGGAAACAGGGGAAGGTGGTGAAGTATCAGGAAGAATGTGAGGAGGGAGGGATTTGGAGGACATTGTTGTGACATTAGGGAGTTACGTGAGCATCCCAGTGGGAGTGGTAAGGATAAGGTGAAGAAAGAGGGACTGGTGATGCACATGGAGAGGGGAGGATAGGGTGCTTTTTGGGAGAGTGGGAGGAAGAGGGGGAATCTGAGGAGGAGGATGGATATCAGCAAATACTTGGAATGTGGAGCAAATAGGAATAGGATTAGCAGGTGGATGAGGGAGTGGAACATTCTTTTACGTCATGTATATGAAATTTTGGATGTCTTCACGCATTTCTGGAGGAGACTTGGGTGGGAGGTCTGAGAACAAAGGATTTCTTATGTGGAGTAGAAGAGGGAATAGATGTCCGAGGACCAGAGGGAGAGGTGGGTGTTGGAGAGGATGTGGTAGAAGATGAGGAGCGTTTAGATTGTCTGGTGAGACAGGTAGAGTAAGGAGGAGGAGGGGTAGACATTAGGGAAGTGGTAGAGATTGGAGTATCTGGATTTAAACAGGAAAAGAAATTTGACTGGGAAGAGAGGGAGTAGAGATAGGATGGTTTAGGGTAGAGGGAAGACATACTGTGGGAGATGCTAAGATTTCTTGAGAAAATGAGAGGGGAGCAGAGGGATGTATAGTTTTGGAATAGGTAGAGAGAGAAAAACCTTATCAGCATGCTTCTTGTCTGGATTCATGTAGAGTGAGGCCTAGTTTGAATCTGAGAACTGCTACCTTATATTCAAGCTTGTAAGCAAGGCAGCTCTTATAAATACATTTTGGAAGCCACCACAATTGGTACATGTGCCTCTGAGAGGAATAATATAGCACTA
This sequence comes from Penaeus monodon, assembly GCF_015228065.2. NCBI lineage: Eukaryota > Metazoa > Arthropoda > Malacostraca > Decapoda > Penaeidae > Penaeus > Penaeus monodon. The sequence continues at coordinate 31,546 of NW_023664747.1, forward strand.
GACTGCCACTGCATAATAGTCGATGAGGCATACAAGCAAATCGTTTTCACAGTCTAACCAGTCCTTGTCATAGACAGGATATCAGTTGGGGAGACAAAAGTTCTAGTACAAATATTAAGGGAGGAGTGAGGCTGGCCAGGAATAGGTTTGCCAGTGAAGTCAGTCAGGGTAGATAGTGCAAAGCTTGAGACCCAGATGTAACTGTGACAAGGCGTGAATGACTGGAATGACTGCAAAAAGAAACTTTGCCTACTTGCTTTTGGATACACTGATGGAAGAGAAGAGTATTGTCAGAGTACAGGGCTACGAGGAATTACATAGAACTGATCCAATTGGCTGGGCCAAAAGGGTACTCAAAGAGGTGAAACAGTAGAAGAATGACGGTGGGAGGAAGATGGGGTGGTATGGAGGGAGATAGTACTATTGGGAGGAGGACAATTAGTATGAGAGTAGTAATAATAAGGTGGTGGTAGACAATGAAGAAGACTGTGAAGTAGGAGCTGGAGTGGAGGATATTGGGAGAAAGGAAGGGGTGTATTCTGAAGGTTGAATAATGGCTTTGGGTGGATAGATGTAGATATTTATAGAAAAGTGTGTACATGTACATGTATGTGTGTATGTTTGTGTGTGTGTGTGTGTGTGTGTTGGTGTGTGTGTGTGTGTGTGTGTGTGTGTGTGTGTGTGTGTGTGTGTGTGTGTGTGTGTGTGTGTGTGTGTGTGTATATATTTATATATATATATATGTGTATATATAAATATATGTATATATGTATATACGTATATACGTATTTACTTATATACGTATATACTGTAATATGCATTATCTCTTGTTATTTTCCATTGCAAATAATATAAACGCAATTATTTGTAATGTAACAAAGTGAATGGACCCTCTGAATTAAGACCTATTATTCCAGCCATTCCTGGGAAATCTACAAACATCACAGAATGTACTAAAACCTTCCTAAACTGGGAGCTTTGCCCCCAGACCATCCAAAAACTGTATCTCCATACCAGGGGCTCCAACCCCCAACCTCCGCCTGATTGCCCTTAACTTACTCTTCACACAGCATTTGTTGTGACCTAATTTATTTGTGTCTGACATTAATTTTTGCCTGAGCAAATTATTTCATGTATTAGTGAGTGCAGTTTTTCTCTTTGATTATCAGTGTCATTACATTTTCCTGTAAATGTATACCAAAGTATTACATGTTGCTACCTGAGAAAGTAGTATCACTGATGAAAAGTCTTATTTTTGGCCACTCCGTCCATTGCAGGCAAATTTCAGATTGTACTACCTAGCTGTGGGAAACTGAAATTACATCAAAACTCTATACTATGAACAAAAATTAGAAGGCACAAACACATCACACAACACATCTGAAACTCTAAATTCTACAGTAGAAGCTCAACATCCAGCCTATCAACGATAATGCAAACTGTTTGAGAGGCACCACGGAGAGTTCTGTTCACACACTGTAGTTTTTGTCAGTGAGTTGGTCACGGTTATTATCTTCGGTTTATTATCACACTAAAATGTAAATACTGCAATGCAAACAAACACGATAAATTCGTAAGTACAGTTAAAGGCAGGAAAAGTTGTCCCCAATCTGGGCTGAATTAAATATACGCTAATATTATGACCGTGACATCCTAGAGACCATCCGAAGACCCTTCCCAATCTCCCACAGCTTAAGTGACACTTCCTTGAACTCTAAAGGCACAACAACCATCCCCCGAACAGCGTTCCCGAGGATACCATCTCTCCTTCGAGCCGAGGCCGAGCAGCCGCTGCACCGACGCTTCTCCCGAAATTATTTCTGAATCTTCGTTTGGGACCCCAGGCCTTACATGACCTTAAAAAATAAAATGAGTATAACTCTCTTTATACTTCAAGGTATATTCTAACAACTTATATAATAGTATGCATAAAAATCAAATCTCTGTAATTATCACGTCAAGCACAGGGCCCTTTAGCACAGCGGTGTTTGTTTACGCCGTCCTCGGGAAGGTCGGCAGGAAGGCTGCGGCGGCACTCGGTATACAGGCGCCTCATCTGTGTAACACTGTTTATTGAAATGAAAGGGAAAATGTCCCTGTCAGTTTATATATTTTTAAAATCTCTGGTTAATGTTACTGAGAGCGGTGTGCAGAGGTAGAGGGAAATGGAAACGGGCATCTTACAGAGCATAAGAAATACTAAATCTGTTGGTATTTGGTAAGCAGCTTGTGTAGGTATTGGAACAGCTGCATTGACTTCTGTCCAGACCCTTTAACACTAAATGTGTGAAATCCATTGGGTAACAGTTAAGTTTCAACCAGCCCTCTTTCATAAGGAAAATAATATATGCAAACAACAGAGCCAATAATTCCAAGAAAGTTATCTTCTATGTTCTTCCATCACAAATAGAAAATAAGTTATTGGACAGGAAAGTGTCAGAGAGCCTAAAATGAAAAACTCTCATTGTAATCTCTCAGTAATTGACAAAAGCATTTGAGGCATTGCATTATCACTGTCTATACATTGTAAATTTTGCCATACTTTGGTAAATGTTTAAAAGACACCCACGCTTCATTCACTGGCTTAGTGTTGATCAGATTGGCCTTGGATCCTGTCAACACCCTGGCAAAAGCTACCAAACCATGCTTTGTATTTCTGGCAATATAAATCTTTTAGATCTCACTAGTGATTTATTGACAAATAAGAAACTAGCAAATTTCTATCTTGCCAGAATACATGGAGGAACTTTGTAGGAAACTCACTTTAGGCCTCAGCCAACCACTTCAGCATACATATATTTATTTATACCTTACAATTGTTATTTTTTCATTCTCTTTGGTGCTTCAGGGGGCTGGTGACATTTTGGGCAAAAAAAAATGTATTTCAAACATATGCTGAAAACATTCCTTGGTTAATCTTTATGGTGTGGACATACTAAGGCAGGGCAAATTGAAGGGTGATATTCTTGAAAAGGACAAAATGTTTGTCGTCATTAGAGAACAAAATAGTAGCACCACAAATAAAGGATAAAATTCTTAGAATGTCTGCTCACATCAGCTTGGTGCTCCTTAGTTTTCAGCTCTTTCTTGTCATGAATACCGAGTTGAAAACAGTTGTTTCATAGGGATGCTGGGGGGCAGAGCCCTACATTAACCCTTCCCTCAGGCATGCCTAGTCACAGCAATTTCGATTGTTGTTTAAAGTTTGTGACAAGGAGTTAAAGACTTAGTCTGTGGAGAGTGCATCTGTACTCTAAAGAATTATAAAGAAAGGTAAAAAATTACCCATTCCCATATCATCTTCAAATTCTTCTCGTCTAATGTTTCTTTTGTTGTTTGCTGTTTAAAGTCTAGGGTGGTTTAAAGGAACAAGGATGATGCAACTCATTTGCATCAAATGAGTTGCCTTTGTTCCTAACAGACTCAGGAAATGTTTTCATAGATATGGTAGCATGATCATCAAGCCACTGGCTTTGTGAGCTTTGTGCTTCACAGCTCTTGGCAGTGGGGAGGGTTTCTGCTCAGCAATATTTTGTTCCTGGTTTTATGCTTTTTTGTAATCTACAATCACACTAGATAACAAAAAGAATTAATGAAAGCCTAAGAATACTAAAAGACAACATTTGAATACACTGATAAAATAAGCTGATAAAAAAAAAAAAAAAAAATCTTGCAGAGGTAATGCTCAATATGGATGCAAGTACACACATTCACACATGCACGCACAGCAATCATCCTCCTCCACATTGCCATGAAGTATGTTTGTATGGCTGAATATGACAATGATACATCATAACACATTTTATGAATGCCAAAAAATATAATAGAAAGCAGTATAAAAAGAATCGCATGAAGTTCAGTGTGCAGTGGCCCCATCCTAGATGTAATATTATGAAAGTGGCAAGGAGCAGCTACCAGGGAAAGAGGTGTCCACTGCTAAACAAAGCATTTTCTAATGATGTACTGCTCTAACAACCCCCAGCAGTTAGGTTATAAGAAAAAAATTGTCAGAGTCACAAAGACACAATGTTTGGTTGGTGCTGGATGTGGGACTTTTTGATAGTACTAGTCACTGAAATATTTATCTGATTTATGTGTGCATTCTCTCTTTAAGTTGATGAGTAAGTCATATAAAAATCATGGATTTCAGGAAAGAACAAGATCCATTCAACCTGTCAAATCTGCAGAATTTTACTTTTATTCAAATAGTAGAAAATCAAAAATTATTACTATTTACTTGTAACTATCAGGGTATTCTGAACAATAAAGTAGTATTTCAATAAGTGAAGGAGTTACGAGTAATAGATGACAAGATGTCTGAAAACTAACTTTTTTGATGATGTGACATTCAAGAACATAGATACCTTTAGGCTAATTGCAGCAAAAAAATAATAAAAAAAAATCTTTCCTAATTAACCCAATCACCCCGGATTTATGTTCTGTCCCTTGTAGGTTTTTGTGAATTTTGTTACATACAGATGGCTCCACATGTGCTCAGCCTCCAAGGAGTCTATCAGTAGGCCCTACTGACCGATCCTGATTTCGCCATTCCTTGAATTGGCGGGAAAATGCGTTTTTCCTTTTAATACAATTGATATCAATACTGTTATTATTGTTATTGATGTTATGATTATTAAAGTATTATTAAAATCTTGTTAACATTTAAGACAATGAAATAATGCAAAAGATCCTTTCCAAAAGTCAAGGAAAAGGGTAAACAGGTGAGAAAGGTAGGACTAATAAGTGACCCCTTGATGACTAAGCACTTGTAGAGCCATCTATGTGTGAATACAATAAATAACCTGGTTACAGTGGGCATGGCATGTATTCTTGCCAAACGTGGCGATTGGGTTAAGGCTGCTATATGAGATGAAGCCATGTGGTATTTAAACAATGTCACAACTTCATCAGCCTTCATCATCATCATCATCATCATCATCAAGGGTCTAATGCCAATGGGGCCACATGGCCACATCCATCTTTTTGCTTCCAAGCCATGAGGGTCCCTCATGGCAAGTCTCCAGTCAGGCTCTCAGCCCATCTCTAACTCCTCGCAACAGGTCTGGTCGACCTACCTAAGCCATGACCTCCTAGGTCATCCCATGGGCCTCCTCCATTCAGGTTTGTCTCACAGAGAGACAACCCGATGGACAGGGTCATCCACAGGGAAACAAGCTAGGTGCCCATATAGCCTGAGTTGGCAATCCCAGACTATGCAAGTAACAGGTCCCATGCCAGTCTCATGGTATAGCCATTGGTTGGACATGTGGTCCTGCCCAAATGTACCCATGATCCAGCGAAGAGACTAGCTACAAAAGGCATCAAAATGAGACTCCAAGGCACTAGAATCACATTCAGGATTTGCATCCATAGAGCAAAACTGGCGGTATCAAGGCCTTGAAGAGATGTAGCTTGGTTCTTCTGCATAGTACCGACATCTCTAAATGCTCTTATTGATTGAGTTCATGGCTCCAGCTGACAGATCAATCCATCTACTGACTTCTTGGTCTGACAGCCAAGAGATATGGACTATGCTACCCAAAGGGATACAAAACTCTGTGACTTCAACCTCCTCACTGCAAGCATGGATTGACTGAATGGGTTCCCCCAATAGGCCTACAAAATCCTGAATCTTGGTCTTGGTCCAGATCTCTATGGCCAAGAGCTTCGCCTCATTGCTAAATGCATCAAGAGCTGCCACAAGTGACTCCAGAGACTCAAATAGGATAGCAACATCATCAGCAAAGTCAAGGTCTAAGACCTTGATATTGAACAGTGTTGCTCCACACTCACTTTGGGTAATAGCTCTGACCATTATCTAGTCCATGCCGGTGTTGAAAGTGTTGGTGCAAGGACACAGCCTTGCCTCACCCCTGAATTACTAGGGAAGAAGTTTGACAGGCCCCACCACACTTTACAGCTCTTTCAGTACCAGTAGTGATTCTCAATGCACCAAGTCAAATATCTTGAGGTTGATGTAGGCTGCAAGCAACCCACGACCAAACTCTTGATGGTGTTCCACAATTAGAGCGCTAGGATATGGTCTATTGTGGACTTGCCAGGAGTGAATCCAGACTGCTCTGGTCTATGGTGCCTTAGTAGGTGGTCGCAGATCTGTTTTAGAAGAATGTGGGCGAAAACCTTTCTGGTATACTGAGTAGTGTAATGCCATGGTAGTTGCTACAATCCCAACAATCCCCTTTCCCCTTCCAGAGAGGGATGACCATGCCCCTCGACAGATCGGGGAGTGGAACCAGATTGCCAGATGGCAGTCAAGACTGCATGCAAGCCACATGTCATAGGTTCACACCCAGCCTTTAGAAGTTCAGCAGGGATATCACATATGCCTGCAGCTTTCCCACTCTTTAGCTTTAAATTGCCATCCTAACCTCAGGGTAGGAGGTTCCTTGCTGATGCATCCAAGCTAACTGTTGGAAGGTCTACCCGCTACAGCTGCTCAAAATACTCAGGCCAACGTTTACAAACCCCAACATGATCTGAGATGATATGTCCATCCACTGAGCGGACTGCAGTCATCTGCGAGAAGGGATTGGATTTCAGCTTTCTCAGGGCTTGGTAAGCAGGGCGAAGGTCGTTTACCAAGAAATGACCTTCACCTTCCTCAGCAAGGTTCCTGATGAAATGTTCCTTCTCCATTCTCAGCAGTGTCCAAGCCCTATGCACCAAGGAACGGCGCAAGTCCTGATTGCCATACAGCCAAGCCTGCGACACATTTCAGTGACCTCCAATGTCCCCAGGGAGATGAAATTCTGCCTTGCTCTCTGGCGTATGCCAATGGATTCTGTGCTGCTTCAAGTGTTTTTGCACTTGAAAGACTCCCATAGAGCAACTGAGGCCATCAAGTTATCAAGTTCTGTGAATCGATCAGAGACTGCTGTGGTGAACTCATGGGCACATTCCTTCTCCCTCAGTCTGTCCAAGTGAAATACCCTAGAGTAGTCACTAGAGAGACAAGGACTTTTGAAGTGGACCCATAGGGTAGCCACTACCAGCCTATGGTCAGTGCTACAGAATTCAGCACTCCGATAAACCCTGCAATTCTGAAGGATCCTCCATCAAGTGCTGACAAGAATATGGTCAATCTCCTTGGCCACAGTACCATATCGCTATACCATGTCCAGCAATGCAGGTTGGAGTCCTGATACCAGGAGCCAGAAATCCTCAATCTCTGGGACCTAGCAAGGGCTCAGACAAGGAGGCTGTTCTCTCTACTGGGATCAGCTCCTGAGCCATGGGTGCCGAGAGACATCTCGTAGACAGCTTGATAACACCCAGAACAATGTGAATGTCTCACCTGGGGTAATTGTCTGCCATGGATGTTTCATAGAACGCCTCTTTCACATTGGTAGGAGCGTACACAGCAATAAGAGATATGAAGCCAAAAGCATGCTTCAGTCTCATTGCCATAATATGCTCATCAACTGGTTGTTACCTCAACTATTGAGGGTTGAAGTTGGTTGGAGATGGCTATGGCTATACCTGGAGGTGATTACCATCACCACAGCCAAACCAGTAGTAGGTTTACTGATCATGCCACTACCAGGTCTTCTCACTTCCAAGAGGGCAGCTGCCTTAACTTCCAACCAATTCCCTTGATAACAGAGGTGATCACTCGTCCTGCCACAAGGACCGGATGTTCCAAGCACCTACCCAGATAGCTCGCCTGAGGTTAAGCCCCGGGTGATTGCTCAGGGTGGACGCCACCGCTGCCACCACCCGCTGATGCTGCCCCAAATAAAGTGGGTCGGCAGGCTGTGGGGTTCCCTAGGGCTTTGCCCCACAGGCCTCATGCTGGGTTGACGTCTGCCAGGGCGTGGGCGGACAAGTAACTCTTGTTCCCATCCTGTACTCCAACATTTGCCCTCCCAATGGGACCCATAGCCCACCTCTCTTGCTGGGTGGATGGGACAGCACCCCTCCCCCAGAGGGCTGGCAAGGCCCACCTCCACGAGCCAGCCATTAACCCCAGAGTGGCTGAGGCAGGAGTTGGTATAAAGCCAGGGCATATCCACACTCCTGTGGGCCATGGGCCAAGACCCCCAACAGTTTAGCCTGGGGACCTCAAGGTGCCCAGTTTCCATGGGTGGTCATGTGGAGGCACTGCAGAAGTCTTGATGATAGAGAGGCTGTGGACTGGCAGGGGAGGCCTATGCAGAGCTGCTCCCTTTTTTGCACTAGGCAACCAGTGGTGGCAGCTGCAAGCGAGAAGGCATGCAAGCACGTAACACTCTCTAGCTACCACACTATTGGTTTCATGTCACCCGGAGCATGAAGCACCCACCCATCTTATTCACATCAAATGCTGGAAACAAGTGTCTAGTTCATCTGGAACATTTCAAATCTTCATTCTGAACATTTTTGATTTTAGCAGTGACTCCAGCCTCTGAACAGTCCAAAATTGTGTTGTCAATGTATATGCACCTTTGTGTTTCCATATTCTTACGCATTTTTCAGTTTGATTTTTCAAACCATTACATGACCCTTATGAATATCCTTGCAATTGGAAACAGTTGCACTGCTGGTTGGAGTTGTTGTAGGCTTTCAATGCAAGTTTCAAGTGAATATGTTAAGAACACTGCAACTGCAACATAGATGCAAGAAAAGAAGAGGCCCTTTTGAAAAACATAAAATTGTCATTAGAACATCATGTTTCAGTATTTCAAATGATTATTTAAGGGAAGTATACATATAATAAAAAAAATAATAATAATACAGCTTAGGAAAATTGTCAGTCATAGTATTACCAAATACTGGAATCTTAAAAAGGAATTTTCATTTAAAGCCAATAGATTCTAGCCTTTTTTTGCTAGATTTTTTTTTTTTTTTTTTAGAAAGTTTTGTTAGAAATGATACAACAAAAACACTAGTAAGATCACATATTCAAAATTTTAAGAAAAAGCAAAAATGTATACACAGAAGTTTGCTATTTGACTTCTATCTGACACTGAGTCAGCATAGTGGCAAGAGGCCTTGGATCCAAGAAGAACAAATATGCAAATTTCTGTGCCATATTAAATGTGTTATGTGACCCAGTAATCCTAACTACTTAGCTGCCTTTTTAACCCACTGTAGTTTTTTGTTAATTTTGTTGCACACAGGTGGGCTCCACAAGTACTCAGCCACCAAGAAGTCATTAGTAGGCCCTAGTGACTGCGCCTTATTTCCCAGTTTTCTTTCTTTCTTTCTTTCTTTCTTTCTTTCTTTCCTTTTCCTTTTTCCCAAATGCATATTGATACTGTTATTATTATCATTGACATTATGATCATTATAATCTCATTGATATACTCCTAACAATAAAAAAGGAAAAATATAAACATTATTGGTATAACCAAGGTACACATAGCTGACACCATTGACATGGTAAAATTTGAATTCCAGACATAGTACAAGGTAACTAGTACAAGACATCACTAAACTGATCAATTTTGTGACATATTTCTTCTATTACTTACTGTTACAAATTTGAAATACAGCTTATAAATACAGCCACTGACTATGGCCTGTGCACCGTCAGTATTTCAACACATACCATTTTATTAGGATAGAACTTCTAAGTGTCTCTGTACTTGATAATAATTACCAGGGAAATATTTGCATGAAGTACATTTAACTATCATGATGATGATGAAAAGGTATATGTCCTATTTGTAGTTGTTTTATGTTTAATTTAAAAATAAAACTTATTTTCATTTAGCAAGAGTGTGTCATATAAAAATTACTTAACACCTTTAGATTTTGCAATCCCCTGTCAGTTTGCCTTGTACTGTATATGTCTGAAACTGCAACTAGACTATTATTGATCAGATTTAATATGGAAATGTTGTACTATTCCAATAGTTGGGGAGGGCATGAATTGTACTACACTTTATATTTAAATATTTTATTAAAATATGTTAAATAGTTGCTGCTGTAAAAAATTAGACCATGGTTTCTTTACAGGTTGAAATGTGGAAGCAGAGGTTCCACATGGGTGAGTAACACATATTACTTTGACAGGGAGAAAATAGTGATGTGCTTGAGTGATAAAGTATTATTTTCAGTTCGAAAAAAACAAACTCAAGTGCACATGAATACATTTACTGTATATGTACATGAACACACTAATACATGGGCCTTCAAAGTAATTAAGCATGAAAATATGAAGTCAAATCAAACATATAGATGTTAAATTTTTGGTATAATTGCTAAAGTGCATTGTTTTGGGAAACACATAATTACAATCAAACTATTACAATTTTTTAAAATAAAAAAAATGATATCTGTATTGCAGGATATGTTTGGCTTCTACTGGTTTTGTGTGCAACAGTAGCGCATTCAGAGGATAATGTAAAATTTGAAGGAACACGTGAACGAAATGACCATGATACTGACGGAGAGTGGGAGGCCAGTGGGAAGAAGTCATACGTAATAGATGGGAAGGCAAATGCAGATGAAAAATATGGAACTGATGATTCTATACCCACTGAAGAAACTTGTCACATAGATGATTGTTCATTAATGCAGGGTAACGATGACCAGAGTTTAATTATCAATGCTGATTGACCAGGATGGAGAGTCAGCTCAGAGGAGGATAAGGCCGCCCCACAAGATTTTAGTGAATTAAACAGTAAATGCTCTAAAGAAACAATTCAGGAACCAACAGATGAAAATGCAGCCAAAGAAGCATCCAGAGAAGAACACCAGGCAATGGAGGAGCAGATAAGAAAGAGGAGGAGGAAGATGAAAATTTAATGATGAAGGACAATGATTGTTTTAAGGTGAAGAAAACGAAGATGAATCTAATTGAACAAGGTGGATCCTGAAATGGAAAATATACCTCTTCGAGAAATATTATTTAAACTAAAGGTAAGACAAAAGGAAAGGAAAATTTTGTTAGCTTGGAATAAGTAATTTATTTAAGCCCAGACTTGTGTTTTAAAATGTTTTATATTACATAAAACATTTTCATACAATACTAATCCCATTTTGAATTAGAGATTCTTCATCTTTTTTAATTCCTTCTCTGCATCATAAAAAATCCCATCTTCTCCTCTCTTGATTTCTAAGTTGACTTCCTTTTTTCTTCCTCCTTTTTCTATTTTCCCCTTTTTTCCTTCACTCCTTCATTTGCCTTCTTTTCTGTCCTCTCCCTCTCTTCTCTTTTTCTCTATTCTCTCCTTTCCTATATACCCTCCTTTATCCACTCTTCAACTCTTCTGTCTGCATTTTACCTTTCTTTGCCTGTCTTGACCTCACTTCACATCACCTCATATTCCCCCCCCCCCATCCCCCCATCCTCCTCTCTTCTGCCTTGCCTTGCCTTCCCTTCCTCTCTTTTGCTTAAGTGTATGACCAATAGTTGACTAATGCTGCATTTCAGCCTGAAGGTTTAACTGATGATGATGAAGAGGAGATCAGAATAGTGAATACAGCACTACAGAAGGCAGCATGGGAGATGAATCAGAGGTAAAGAGGTTGCACAGATTAGAAAGATTATGGCATGATATGAATTCAGATAGTGATGGTGAAATGAATCTAATTTTTTTCTGTAGAGACATATACATGGTTACAGGGGAGAAGAAGAAGCTCTTATATCATCTGGATTTATCAGAGAAGCAGGATGATAATCTTGCCAAGACTGGTGATTCCAACAGCACGGGGGGCATTAGTGGGAATACAAATGCAGGAAGCAAAAGGGAGTTTTCTCAAGAGTCAACACAAGTGAACCTGTACAAGATGTTGAGGTAATATTTTTTCCTGTTCTTCAACATTGTGAATCAGGCACCTGTGCAAAATACTCTTATGTGATTATGTGATTATGTATCAGCATGATATTGTTCTTTTAATTCTGGAAAATATAGTACCTGATTACCTTCATCTGGAAATGGATACGACTTTTATATCTGTGATACTGATTAATCATTCACTTATGAGCAGTGACTAAAGTGCTGTTATTTTCTTTAACACACCTGCAGATTATCAATGCAACTGCACTTATGAAATTACTTCAGGGGGACCCAACATAACTAGCAGGACGCTGGCCGGACCATGCTATTTAGTGTATTTCTTCAGTCCATACTGCCCATTTTCTGTAAAGGGATCACCATATGTAATGCCATGGCACGTTCTATTCCTAATATACCAGTCTATGGTTTAGATAGTATTGAGTACCATAGGTAAGTGAAAAGAGATCTGTTTGCATGACAGAAATCAAATTTTACTTTCATCTTTCTCAACCCTAGAAATAGGGATTCACATATAGCATAATTGTACTGTATTTAGGATTTTTTTTTTTCTCTCTCTCCTTTTTTTTTATTTTTTCTATTTTTTTGTGTCTGAGATTCACATATAACATAATTGTACTATATTAAGGATTTTCTTTTTTTCTCTTTTTTTTCTGTCTGTTTTTCAGTCTGTCTGTCGCAGTGTTCTTGGATTGATGCTTACATTTTCATTTGTTACCACAGTAAATAATAGTTAAAATGAAATATAATCTTTTTCCTTAAAACATTGTTTCTTTTTCTTAGTGTAAATGCCCGTTATGGTGTCATGGGAACCCCGACACTCCTGCTGTTTCACAATGGAAATGGGGTTGGACGATTCAATGCCTCAGATTACTCGGTCCTACAGTTGGTTTTCTTTATTAATCACTACACTGACCAGGAAATTACTGACATAAATGTCACATCCTTAGACTTTCAGGTGAGTTCATAATCTATCAGTTATTTTCTGAATAATAATATAAACATTTTTGTAATGTTGCCCTAAATGTGTAATGTGTACAGAATGATAATTGAAACAGTTCTTAAATTCTCCTAATTTTATATTTTGTTAACGTATGGTAGGCCAGTTATACTGAATCTATACGTACGTTAATAAAATGTAGAAAATGTATGTTTTAGATCTAGAAAATCTTTTTGATATATCAGGTTGCTTATAAGAGATTGTTAGTGTCTTTCTGTGATATTTTCTTTTTATATGTGAGTAGCTGAGGTATTTAAGACCCTACTCATACTACAATTTAAGAAAATGGTTTAGATTATTTATCCCTCCTATAAAGGCAGCGCAACATTCACAGATGAGCATAAATTTTACAAATCTAAATTTAAGAAAGCATGTTTAGCCTAAAGAAATAACCAGCAAAATTGTTGAATGGCATTTGGTTAAAGGGATGTGGCCTTACATTTTACTCACTGCAGTCACCAGGCACACTGCCTAGAACCTGAACATTAATGGCTGGTGAGGGGTAAGGGATGTTAGTTCTTGAGTGCCCATAAAAACATAATTTATTTCCTGATTACATAGGTAAATGTGTCTGTGAAGCCTCAGAATATTATATAACACAACCTGCCCTCCCATCTCTAGAGTTCTTTCCAATTTTAATTTGATAGAAAACTTGAAGCCAAGCATAGATTGAATAGAGTGTAGCAAGAGTATACCCTTGAACTCAATGCCTCAATTTTTAATGTTAAAGTAAAAATAGTGCATTGGATTTCTCTATCCTTAGGCCAACCTCCCATCCAAATTAGCCGAAGGCTGTCCATATGCTCTGTGGGCTGCATGGGTCTTCCTTCTGAGTGTGCATCTTGGCTGTTCCTCACATCAGAGTTGTGCGCAAGACTGACAGAGGCAATCCTGAACAACTGGCGGGAAGCTGAAGCACAACATGACACCATGATTAAGAGGGAAATGGAGATACAGTCTCAGGATATTTTTTGGCTCATAGTCATTTTACTTTTTGTTGTATTTCATTACTTGTTATTATTTTTTATTAGTATTATTTATTATCATTATGATGATGATAGCAAAAAAATACTTTTCCATTTTATTGGTTTATTACTTTTTTATAAATGTATTGTCACTTCATTAATTTTTTCTTATACCATTGGGAGGGAGGGGGAAGAGAGGGAGAGAGGAGGGGGGAAAGGCTGTGATTGGGCAGAAAATATTTGTTTGTATATATATATATATATATATATATATATATATATATATATATATATATATATATATATATATATATAATATATATATGTATATATATATATATATATATGTATATATATATATATATATGTATATATATATATATATATATAAAATAGTTTGTTCTTATATAATTGCTTGTATAGCTGTAAATATAATAAAGCATTGTATATTGTATATTTGGTAACATATGCAATTCTTGAAGATAGGATCAAGTTTATGAAAACTAATTACACTACTTCATTGGATGAGGTATAGCTTCAACATGAAAGAATAGCATAAAACATACCAAATGATGCACTACATTATAAGGAATTTTTGTATGACTTTAGTATACTGTATTTGCAGACATGTTTTCAGCACCCCATGCCTTCCCAATTTTAGTGAATAATTTTTCACATCGCTGATGTTATCTATCCTGCAGACACATTTAACCCAATAACAATAAGACCTCATCCTGGCTGTCAGGACATAGACTCAAGACATGATGAAGTTATACTTGCCATTACATAATAGGACATTCACCCATCATCAGTAAAGAACCTTTAGCATCTGCATCATGCTCACACAACTTTGAGCATCAGGCTATTGTATTTGCAAGGCTTTGTTTGATTTTTTTTTTATTATCAGATCATTTAAGCAAGAAATCTTACTTTTTTAAATAATTGTAACATTGCTGCTGTTGCCTTATTTGCTTACAGTTCAGCTGGGCTCTTTTTCTTTTTTCTATCCTTCTTTTTTCTTTCTTCCTGTGACTGCAGAGTGCCTTTTTTTACATGGCACTTTTAGAAGTATTGTAGGGAGAAATAGTCAATTTCATGATCACAGTAAAGAGAAGACTTATTAAATACAAGTAATGATAATGCCTGTACTGCCAGATAGGTAATATTACTGACATGAATAGGTTGTAAATCAGTCAGACATTTAGAGCATGACCCTGAGAAGTGTCTGAAATGTTTGTAAATAAAAACAGCACTCATTAGTGATATATAGCTGCCTGATTTTTGGCAACTGAAAGAGCATATAGCAGGCAAATCTAAGCAAAAGCTTACAAATTGTTTAGCCAAATACATGTACAATACATCTCAAAAAACAAAAAAACAACTGTGTTATACTTTACTGTTAAATGTGTGTGAAACCTTGTGGACTGATACGTGTTTTTTTTTTTTTTTTTTTTTTTTTTTTTTTTTTTCATGGTAATATATTTATGTGAAAAATTCAGTCTAGAGTTTTTGGTGGTATCTGTGTATATAGTCGTAATGTGTCTCTTTACTACTGTATTTGTTTCAAAGAAATTTTTGTGACCAAATTTTTATAAACAAAATTATTAATAATAAAGATTTAATAAATATTTCTTACAATTAACCTTACTATAAATGATCACAATTTGACTTGTTTAATGAAACTAAATCCCTCTGTGTAAACCCTGAGTACAAATGGCTACGTCATTTAGCTGCCTACTTTTGGGGGTGAATATTGGAGATTAATAAAGGAAGTCAAGCCAAAATTAGGTATATATGAAAAGGAAAGAAAGCATCATTAAAAAAATGGTAATAGTGCACAAAAAAATATTATTGTCCAGACATGGTTTAGGAACTGTTGCAAGGCTCACTAATTTGATTGTGATTCCAAAGGTTAAAATGTGCCCAAATCAATATTTTGAAGCAGATAAGTGTAAGTTCATGTACATTGGAAGGTTAATGCAATATGACTGACAATTTGCCAACTGAAGCTGTTAGTATGTTGTTTTGAGTATTCTTTTGGCACTGTAGGACTTTTCAGACTGCTGTAGATAACAATACAAATCTGCACTATGTTGCAGTGGCATTCTAAGTGTGGACTAGTAAACCATATTTTTTTTCATTTTATGGAAGTCTGTGATTCTAATCTATAAGCATCTTCTGTATTAGAAATCGTTTTCACCAACCTAGTTGTTCATAAATTTCTATGAATTTTTCTTACTTAAGTTTGTGGGTGGGGGTGTTGGGTATCATAGCCAGATTTTTTTTTTTTTTTTTTTTTTCTACAAAACATGGACTTCCATTCATTGTTACTGGGATATTATGATAGTTTCTATTGAAGGTTAACTTTTATAAAAGATTGTTATACTTTCTTGAGAAGTGTTGTAATGATAAGAAATGCCACTTAAGTTTCCAACACACCAGGAGAAAGTACTTAAAACAAATTTGGTGTCTTCAGACAGAGGGGTGGCCAGATGACCCTTCAATCCAACTCTGTTTTGAAAACAATTGGTATGCATTTACAGTTTCTTTAGTAACAGTGCATATACATTTTTTCGTGTGGTCCATTCACTGCATATAGCCTTGAGACCGAATAAACTTACATGCTTTTCTGGGGGGGGTTGGGCC
>NW_023664748.1:0-10000 GCF_015228065.2 Penaeus monodon
TTGTTACTATTATCAATTATTATTACATTATTATCATTATATATTTATTATTATTTATTGTTATTATTTTTATTATTATTATTATTATTATTATTATTATTATTAGTATTATTACTTTAATTTATTAGTATTTATTGCCAAAAAATATATTTATAACTGTAATAATAACAATAATAATAATAATTACTTATAATTATAATCTAACTAAATTGTTATAATTTGTTATTAATATATTATTGTTATTATTATCATTATTATTATTTTCCACTGGTAGTATAATTGTAAAACTAATTATTATAACAGTAATAATTACAGTAATACGAGATTAATTTAAAATAATGACATAAATAATGAATTATAAAAACGTTTATTATTTTATTATTATTGCTATTCTATTTTATTGTATTGTTATTAGTATAGATTTAAAATATATATTATAAGCTGCAATAAATTGCAATAATAATGAATAATAATTGCAATAATGATATGATAATTCCAATAAGGAGGATAATGATGATGATAACGATAATAATTGATGATATCATGATAATAATGATGATAATAAAGGATTGTGTTCAATATATATAAAAAAAAAGGTAAAAGAATAAAAAATCCCAAAATTCGAAAAAGCGGCACAAATCTAGCGATATATAGCCTTTTGAGAGTAACCTCCAAATTACGTTTTTTTCCATTCATTTGATGATTCTGGGCAATTATTAGGGTAATAATGGATAATATTACCCAGAAATTCTATTAATCTGCCAATAAATGATGATAAAGTGAGATAAAGAGAATTTGGATAACATTTGATGATTATAATATTAGTACTATTCTCATTATTATTATCATTATTATCTCATTATTATTTATTATTATTATTATTATTATTATGATTATTATTTATTATTACTTATTTATTATTATTATTATTACTTTAATATTAGTATTATTGCCAAAAATATATATTATGACCGTAATAATAAATACTAATAATAATAAGTATAATTATAATAATCTAATTCTTATTAATATTGTTATTATATTATTTATTGTTATTATATCATTCTTATTATTTTCACTGGTAATAATTGTAGAAATAATTATTATAACAGTCCATAACTTAAAGTAATACGATATTTAATTGAAATAATGATATAAATAATGATTTAACAACGTTATTATTGTTATTATTATTGTTATTACTAATTATTATTGTAGTTGTTATTAGTATGATGTAAAATTATAATATTATAACTCAATTAATTGCAATAATAATGATAATAATTGCATAATGAGGATAATAATTGCATGTAAAAATAAATATGATGATTAATGATGATGATAATGATGATAATGGATGATACTGATGATGATAACGATAATAATGATTGATAATCATGATAATAATGAGATATAACAGGAATTGTGTCCAATAAAATAAAAAAAGGTAAAGAAAAAATCCCAAAATCGAAAAGCGCAAAATCTCGCGAAATATAGCCTTTTGAGAGTAGACTCCCAAATGACTGTTTTTTCCATTCAATTGATGATTCTGGCAATTATTGGTAATAATGATAAAATTAACCAGAATTTCATTAATCATGACAATAAATGATGATAAAAGTGAGAATAAAGAGAATTTGATTAACATTTTGATGATTTATTAATATTTATTACTATTATCATTATTATCATTATGATATTATTATTATTAGTTTATTATTATTATTATAATTACTTTAATTATTAGTATTATTGCCAACAAATCTATTATAACTTAATAATAACAATAATAATAATTAATATAATTATAATAATACTAGGTTGTTATAATAGTGGTTATAATATTATTATTGTGATTATTACATTATTATTATTTTTACTGGTAGTATAATTGTAAATAATATTATAACAGTAATAATTTACATAATAACGTATTAATTGAAATAATGATATAACTAATGATTATAAAAACGTTATTATTGTTATTTACTATTGTTATTACTATTATTTATTTATAGTTGTTATTATATAGATGTAAAATTATATTTATAACTGCAATAAATTGCAATAATACATGAATAATAATTGCAATAATGAATATAATAAATTGCAATAAAGGATGGATAATGATGATGATAATGATGATAATGATGATAATGATGATGATAACGATAATAATGATGATAATCTTTGATAATAAGATATAAATAACATGAAGTGTGTCCATATAATAAGAAAAAAAAGGTAAAAGAAAAAAAATCCCAAAAGTAAAAAAAGCGGCAAAATCTAGCGAAATATAGCCTTTTTGAGAGGAGACTCCAAAATGACGTTTTTTTTTTCCATTCATTTGATGATTCTGGCAATTATTAGGGTAATAATATAATAATTACCAGAATTCTATTAATCATGGCAATTATGATGATAAAAGTGAGAATCAAGACAATTTGGATAACATTTTTGATGAATTATTAATTTATGTACTATTATCGTCATTATCAATCATTATTATCATTATTATTATTATGATTATTATTTTTTTTTTTTTTTTTTATTATTATTATTTATTATTGTTATTATTAGTATTCTTTTACATTATTAGTATTATGCCCAAAAAATATATTATACTGTAATAATAACAATCATAATAATAATAAGTAATATTAAATAATACTAATTGTTTTATAATATTGGTTATTACTATTATTATTGTTTTATTATTATCATTATTATTATTTATACTGGTAGTAAATAATTGTAAAATAATTATTATAACAGTAATAATTACGTACTAACGATATTAAGTGAAATAATGAAGAAATAATGATTTAATAAAAACGTTATTATTGTTATTACTATTCATTAATTGTAGTCGTTATTAGTATAGAATGTAAAATTATATATTATAACTGCAATAATTGCAATAATACTGTAATAATTGCCAATAATGATGAATAAATAATTGCAATAATGACGATATGATTGATGCTAATGAATGATAATGATGATAATGATGATGATATCGATATAATGATGATAATCATAGATAATAATGATGATAATAAACAGGAATGTGTCCATATATAATAAAAAAAAGGTAAAAGAAAAAAATCCCAAAAGTCGAAAAAGCAGCCAATTCTAGTCGAAATATAGCCTTTTTGAGAGTAGACTCCACCATTGAGTTTTTTCCAAAAAGGAGAAAATCATTTGATGATTTCTGGCAATTATAGGGTAATAATGATAATAATTATCCCCCGAATTTCTAGTTAATCAATGACAATAATGATGATAAAAGTGAGAATAAAGAGAATTTGGAATAACATTTGATGATTATTACTATTATTACTATTTATCATTATTATTATCATAATTGTCATTATTATTTATTAGTATTATTATTATTATTATTATTATTAGTATTATTACTTAATATAATCAGTATTATTGCCAAAAAATATATTATAACTGTAGTTACTGAACAATAATAATAATGATAAGTATATCATAATAAGACTTAATTTTATGATATTGTTATTAATATATTATTGTTATTATTATCATTATTACTATGTTTACTGGTTAGTATAATTTAAAAATATTATTATAACAGTAATAAATTACAGTAATAACGATATATTGAAATACTGATATAATAATGATTATAACGCGTTATTATTGTTATTATTATTGTTTTAACTATTATTAGTGTAGTTGTTATTAGTATAGATGTAAAATTAATATATTTAACTGCAATAATTGCAATAATAATGAGAATAATTGTGCAATAATGAATGATAAAATTGCCTAATGATGATAATGATGATGATAACGATAATAATGATGATCATCATGATAATAATGATTATAAATAAACAGGAATTTTGTCCCATATATAATACAACAAAGGTAAAAGAAAAAGAATTCCAAAAGTCGAAAAACGGCAAAATCTAGCGAATATAGACTTTTGAGAATAGAATCCAAAATACTTTTTTTCCATTCATTTTATGATCTAGCAATTCTTATGGTAAATAATGTAATATTACCAAAATTTCTATTAATGAAATGACATAATGATGGATAAAAGTGAGAAATCACCAGAGAATTTGATACAATTGATGATTATTAAAAATATTATTAACTATTATCATTATCTTATCCATTAAGATCATTATTATTTATTATTATTATTATTTTATTTATTATTATTATTATTATTATTATTACTTTAATTTATTAGTATTATTGCCAAAAATAATATTATAACTGTAATCATACAATAATAATAATAATAAGTATAATTCTAAAACATACAAATTGTTATAATATGTTTATTAATATTATTATTGTTAGTATTTATCATTATTATTTTTTTTTGCTGGTAAGTATATTGTAAAATAATTATTATAAATAATAATTACAGTAATAACGATATTAATTGAAATACTGATATAATAATACTTATAAACACGTTATTTATTGTTATTATTATTGTTATTACTATTACTTTTGTGTTGTTATTAGTATAGAGTAAAATTATATATTATACTGCAATAATTGCAATAATAATGATAATAATTGCAATAATGAATATAATAATTGCATAATGTGATAATGATGATGATAATGATGATAATGAGGATGTAACGATAATAATTGATGATAATCATGATAATAATGATGATGATACAGATTGTGTCCATATATAATAACCAAAAAAAGGTAAAAGACAAAAAATCCCAAAAGTCGAAAAGCGGCAAAACTTAGCGAAATATCGCCCATTTTGAGAGTATACTCCAAAATGAGTTTTTTCATTCATTTGACATGATTCTGGGATTATTAGTGTAATATGATAATAATTACCACAATTCTATTAATCATGACAATCAATGATGATAAAATTGAAGATGAAGAGAATTTTGGATACATTTGACTGATTATTAATATTATTACTATTATCATCATTATTAGCAGTATTATTATTATTATTATTATTATTATCATTCTTTAATTATAGTATTATTGCCAAAAATATTTATAACTGTAATAATAACCAATAATACTAATAATAATATAATTATAATAAATACTAATTGTTATAATATTGTTATTAATTTATTATTGTTTATTATTATCATTATTATTATTTTACTGGTAGTATAATTGTAAAAATTAATTATTATAACAGTAATCAATTACAGTAATAACGATATTAATTGACTCATTATATAAATAATGATTTAAAAAACGTTATTATTGTTATTTATTATTGTTATTACTATTTTTATTGTAGTGTTTTTTTTTGTTTATTAGTAATAGATTTTTAAATTCATTATATTATAACTGCAATAATTGGCAAATCTAAAAGATAATAATGTGGCAATAATTATAATATAATTGCAATAATGAGTGAATAAGGAATGGAATCGATAATGATGATAATGTAAATGATGAAGGAACCGATAATATGATGGATAATCCATGATAATAATGATGACACATACAGGAATTGTGTCCATTATAATAAAAAAGGTAACAGAAACAAAACTCCCAAAAGTCGAAAAAGCGGCAAAAATCTGCGAAATAATAGCCTTTTAGAGTAGACTCCAAATGACGTTTTTTCCATTCATTTGGATATTCTGGCATTATTAGGGTATAAATGATAATATTACCAGAATTCGATTAATCATGACAATTATGATGATAAACAAGTCGAATAAAGAGAATTTAGGGATAACCATTTGATGATATTAATTATTATTACTATTTAGCATTATTATCATAATAATTATCATTATTATTATTAGTCATTATTAGTATTTTATTAATTAATTATTATTATTTTTATATTATTATTATTATTATTTTATCATTAGTATTATTATTATTATTATTTATTACTTTAATTTTAGTATTAATTGCCAAAAACTATTATTCTAACTGTAATAATAACAAGAATAAATAATACGAAGTTAAATTATAAATAGCCTATTGTTATAATAATTGGGGGTTTATTAATATTATTATTGTTATCATTATTATTGTTTTTTTTTACTGGTAGTAAAATTGTAAAATTATTATTATAACAAGTAATTAAATTACAGTACTAACAATATTAATTGAAATGATGATAAAATATGATTATAAAATCGTTATTATTGTTATTATTATGTTATTACTATTATTATGATGATAATCATGATAATAATTATGATAATAACAGGAATTGTGTCCATATATAATAAAAAAAAAAGGTAAAAGAAAAAAAATCCCAAAAGTCGAAAAAGCGGCAAAATCTAGCGAAATATAGCCTTTTGAGAGTAGACTCCAAAATGACGTTTTTTCCATTCATTTGATGATTCTGGCAATTATTAGGGTAATAATGATAATAATTACCAGAATTCTATTAATCATGACAATAATGATGATAAAAGTGAGAATAAAGAGAATTTGGATAACATTTGATGATTATTAATATTATTACTATTATCATTATTATTATCATTATTATCATTATCATTATTATTATTATTATTATTATTATTATTATTATTATTATTATTACTTTAATTATTAGTATTATTGCCAAAGAATATAATTTAACTGTAATAATAACAATAATAATAATAATAAGTATAATTATAATAATACTAATTGTTATAATATTGTTATTAATATTATTATTGTTATTATTATCATTATTATTATTTTTTCTGGTAGTATAATTGTAAAAATAATTATTATAACAGTAATAATTACAGTAATAACGATATTAATTGCAATAATGATGATAATAATTGCAATAATGATGATAATGATGATGATAATGATGATAATGATGATGATAACGATAATAATGATGATAATCATGATAATAATGATGATAATAACAGGAATTGTGTCCATATATAATAAAAAAAAAGGTAAAAGAAAAAAAATCCCAAAAGTCGAAAAAGCGGCAAAATCTAGCGAAATATAGCCTTTTGAGAGTAGACTCCAAAATGACGTTTTTTCCATTCATTTGATGATTCTGGCAATTATTAGGGTAATAATGATAATAATTACCAGAATTCTATTAATCATGACAATAATGATGATAAAAGTGAGAATAAAGAGAATTTGGATAACATTTGATGATTATTAATATTATTACTATTATCATTATTATTATCATTATTATCATTATTATTATTATTATTATTATTATTATTATTATTATTATTACTTTAATTATTAGTATTATTGCCAAAAAATATATTATAACTGTAATAATAACAATAGTAATAATAATAAGTATAATTATAATAATACTAATTGTTATAATATTGTTATTAATATTATTATTGTTATTATTAACATTATTATTTTTTTTTACTGGTAGTATAATTGTAAAAATAATTATTATAACAGTAATAATTACAGTAATAACGATATTAATTGAAATAATGATATAAATAATGATTATAAACTTTTATTATAATTGTTATTTATATTGTTTATTACTATCATTAATTGTAGTTGTTATTAGTATAGATGTAAAATCTTATATTATAACTGCAATAATTGCCAATAATAATGATAATATTTGGGGGGCAATAATGATGATAATAATTGCATATGATGATAATGATGATGATAATGATGATAATGATGATAATGAGGATGATTGATGATAATAATGATGGATAATCTGATAATAATGATGATAAAAAAGTGAGATAAAGAGAAATTTGGATGACATTTTGATGGTTATTAATATTATTACTATTATCATTATTATTATCATTATTATCATTATTATTATTATTATTATTATTATTATTATTATTATTATTATTATTACTTTAATCATTAATATTATTGCCAAAAAATATATTATAACTGTTAAATAATAACAATAATATAATAATAAGTATAAATTATCATAATCTAATTGTTATAATATTGTTATTAATATTATTATTGGTTATTATTAGCATTATTATTATTTTTACTGGTAGTATAATTGTAAAAATAAATAATTATATTATTACTACTCTCCTTCCTCCTCCTCTTCTCATTCTTCAATCCTTCCACTTCTATCTCCTCTTTCCCTCCTTTCTCTCCTCGTCTACCTCCTTCCACTTTTATCCATCCGATCCCCCATTCCTCCTCCTCCTCCTCCACCACTGTGTATATGTACAGTATATATATATATATATATATATATATATATATATATATATATATATATATATATATAATATTATATATATATATTATAATGATCCATTTATTTTATTTATTATTTATATGTGCATGTGTTTCTGTGTGTTAGCTAGTATATTTTATAATTTTATATGTCCAGTAGATAAATTGGCTATCTATCCTCCCCTTCCTACTTAACACTTCTATCTACTTACCTACGTATCTATCTCCTAGTTGTCTAGTCAGCCTTCTTACCGGCTCCATCTATCTATCTGTGTGTCCTACCTGCCTAGTAGGTTTGTTTATGTTAAGTCACGTTTAGATTTTCATTGCGTTTTTGTTTATTAACGTAAGGATAAGGTTTTGAATAGGTTAAATTTGTTTATGTTCGTTTCGTTGAGGTATAGTTAGGTTGGTATGTTAGTTTTTCTATAGTTAGGTAGGTTGGGCCTTGTTAGGTTAGATGACGTTTAGTTGGGATAGACTTATGTTATCTATGTTAGGCATAGGCTTAATTTGTTTAGCATCCGTTAGATAGTTAAGGATATATTAAGTTTAGTTTCGGTTAGATTTGGTTAGGCTAGGGTTAGGTTTAGTTATCTCGGTTGTATTTACGATTAGAATAGTTTAGCCTATTTTGTCCTGTTATGTTATTTAGATTAGGTTTTAATACTTTAGTTTTTTTTTTTTATCTATGTTATGTTCTGTGTATATTAAGTTTAGGGATGTGAGGTTAGGGTTTTCGTTAAGTTAAAATATTTAGATTAAGAATGTTTACCTCGTTATGTTTGTGTTATGTTAGATTAGTTTTCGTTTAGGTTCGGTTAGATTGATCTAATAGGTTAGTATGGATTAGGTTAGGTTTAGTTATATTATGTACTACGTGGGGTTTGGTTTGGTTCGGTAGAGTAAGTTAAGATGGGTTAGGTTAGTTTCCCTTAGATAAGCTTAATTAAATTCGATTTGGTTTAGTAGGTTTATGATTAGATTGTACGCTAGAATATTTTACATTTACTTCAGATAGGTTGTTTTTGGGCTAGTTTTTGTCAGATTTAGTTCTTTCGGTGAAGATTAAGGTTATTAGGCAAAGTTATGTTGAGATTACTCATCAGGTTAGGTTTTTAGTTATAGCTTAAACTATGTTGGTTCAGATTACTTTAGGTTAGTTAATGTTTTAGATTGGGTTAGATTTGGTTTAGCTTTGGTTTGGTTAGGTTGATTGAGTAGGTTGGGTTTATTTAGTTTTGGTAAGGTTTTGATTATTAACTTTGATTTTGTTAGATAGGTAGATGAGTTTATGGTTATATAGGTTTACAGTTTGTAAATTAGTTAGGTTAAGTTTGGTTAGCTCACGTTTAGCACTAGGGTTAGGTTTAGTTCAGTTTTCCCCAAATTAGTTAGTTTAGCTTATGTTTGTTTAGGTTAGTTTCAGGTCAGTTACGTTAGGTTCTGGTTTTAGTTAGGGTAGGGTAGGGTCGTTACTTTGTTAAGTTACATTATTTACCCAACCTAATTAAATGTAATTCCATCATTATTAACCTAACCTAAGCTAAGCCTAATGATATCAACATAACCTAAATAAAAATCAACCTAATCTTAATTAACATATTCCTAATTAACATAACGTAATTGATCCAATCTAACTAACGAAACTACTTAACTCAAACCAAACTAACTTACCCTTCACATGTACTAACCTAACTACCAACCCTAACCTTACCTCAACTAACCCTAATCTAACCTAACCTATCTAACATAGCCCCACGCATGACGCATGGATATATATTTGTTTGGTCTGTATGTGTATCTATCTATACAT
>NW_023664749.1:5000-10000 GCF_015228065.2 Penaeus monodon
TTATTATATATATCTATATTTTTGCGGGAAATCCTGCCCCCCCACCCACCGCACACCCCACAAAAACCCTTATTTATCTTTATTTATATATATAATTTTATAAAATTTTAAAATATATTAAAATTTTTATATATTATATATAAATTTTAAACCCAAAAAAAATATTTTATTATATACCTTTAAAACCCCCCCACAAAACACACCACCAAAAAACACCACACACACCACACACAAACATACCCCACACAAAACACACACACCCCACACACACACACACCAAAACACACACACACACCACAACCCCATATATATATATATTTTTATGTGTGTGTGTGTGTGTTGTGTGGTGGGTGTTTTTGTTTGTGTGTGTAAAAGGTATATATCTATTTTTATATATATATAATATAATATATATATATATTATATAAATATAATATATATAATTTTATATATATATAATTTTAATTTTTTATATATAAAAATATATATGTTTTATTTTTATATACTAAATATATAATATTTTATATTATGTATTATAAAATATATATATATATTATTATATTAATTTTTTATAAATATATATAAAAAATTGTGTTGAAAATTTATGTTACAATCATGTTTAATCTGCTTTTAAAGTATACTATTTAAACATAATATATAAATTTTGTATAATTTAAACAAAAATAGCATATAGAAACATGTGTGTATTTTTATTAATTTAATATATATTTAAATTTCGGGATCACACATACAGAAAATGACTAATATATATTATATATAATTTTTATAATTTATATATATAATATATTATTATACCAAAATTATTATGTGTTGTTTTGTGTGTGTGTAAAGGGGTGTTTTTTTTGTGTATGTATGTATATATATATATATATATTAATATATTATATATATATATATAATTTATATATAAATATATATTTTATTTTAATATAAATTTTTATATTATATACATACACAAAAAACCACACATATATATTATATTTTATATATATATATATTATGTTAAATTTTTTATATATATATCATATATATTTATATATAAATATTTTATATTTTATTTTATATAAAAATATATATATATTAAAATTATATTATATATATATATATGTGTGTGTTTTGGGGGTGGGGGTTTTGTGTGGTTGTGTTTTTGTGTGTGTGTGTGGTGTGGGGTGGGGTTTAGTGGTGAGTGGAAAGAGTTAGTGAGTTCGCGTGTGTGTGACACCTCACACACACCACCTCAACACACAAAATAACACACACACCAAAACACTCCCCACACACACCACAACACACACACACCCACACCACCCCAAAACACACACACACACAAAACCCCACACACACACACCAATAATAATTTTTTATACATAATTTTTATATATATATATATATATATTTATATAATTATAAATTTATAAAATGATATATATTTATATATAAATTATATATATTTTTTATTATAATAATATATGGTTTGTGTGTGTGTGTTTTTTGTTTTGGGGTGGGGGGGGGGGGGGGGGGGGGGGGGGGGGGGGGTGTTTTTGTGGGGTGGTGGGTGTGGTGTGTGTGAGGTGTGTGTGTGTTGTGTTATTTTGGGGTGTAATGATGGGTGTGGTGTTTTTGTGTGTACACACACCCCGGAACCCCCTAACTCCCCTCACTCACTCACTAACCACACACACCACCCCACACACAAAACACAACCAACCACACACAACACACACACACACAACACACACAATAATATATATATATATATAAAATATATATATATATATTAAAAATAATATATTTTTATATATATATATTTTTTAAAAATTTTATAAAAAATTAAATAATATATATATAATAATATATATATTAATATTATATATATATATTTTATATATTTTAAAATTTTGTGTGTGTGTTTTTTGGGGTTGATTATAAAATATATATATATATATATAATATATATATATAATAAAATATATATATATATATCTTATATATTTTATTATTTTATATTAAAAACATACATACCACAAACCCCACACATACACACAAAAACCCCACACACACATATATTTTAATATATATATATATTTTTAAAATATATATAACTTTTTAATATATATATATATATAAAATGTATTCCCAAACCCGTTTTGTGTATACAGAACTAAATATATATTAAATTAAAAAACATACCACTTTTTTGCATTAAATTTTATAGTATAAATTCATTATTTTTTATATTATGTTTTATAAAATGTACCCACAAAATTCCCGATTAAAACAGATTGTAAAACATCATATTCATAAAACATTTTATTTATATATTGTTTTAAAAAAATAAAATATATATATATATATATATATATAAAAATTTTAATATATATATATATATATTATTTTTTATGTTATATACATATATACATAAAATATTTTTATATATTTTTATATATATATTTTATAATATTATATATTATTATATTTTATATATATAAAAATATAAATATATATTTTAAAATAAAATATTTAAATAATATATACCTAACCAAAACCACACCACACACACCCACACACACACACACACACACACACATATATTAAAATATATTATTGTGTTGTGTGTGTTTTGTGTTTGTGGGGTTTTGTGTTTGGTGTGTTGGGGTGGTGTGTGTGTGTGTGTAATGGTGTGTGTGTTTTGGGGGTGTGTGGGGTTTTTTTTGTGTGTGTGGGTTTTTGGCGTGTTAGGGGTTTAAAATATATATAAATTTTTTTTTTTTTTAAGTATTTTATATTATTTTAAAAATATATAGATATATATATAATAATATATATATATAATATATATTATATATATATGTGTGTGGGTGGGTGTGTGCGTGTGGGGGTGTGTGTGCATGGTTTTTTGCGCATATATATATATATAAAATATTTATATATATAATATATTATATATATATATACCTATACACACACACCACCGCACACACCAAACACACACCACACACACACACATATATATATATATTTAAAATTATATTATAATATATATAAAATATATATATAATATATATAATTATATGTGTGTGGGGTGTGTGTGTGGTGGTGTTGGGGGGGGGTGTGTGTAAGGTATATTTTAAAATTTTTATATATTATATTTTAAAATATATATATTTTATAAAATATATATATTTTATATATATATAATTCACAAATACATACACACACACACCACCCACACACACACACACACCCCCCACAAAACCCCACCCACCACACACGCCCTATAAATTTAAATATATTAATATAATATATATATTAAAATATATAAAATATATTATGTTGGGGTTTTTGGGGTGTGTGTGTGTGTGTTGTGGTGTGGTGTGTGTGTGTGGGGTTTTGGTGTGTGTGTGGGTGTTATATATATATATATATAATATAATATGGTGTGTGTGTGTGTTGTGTGTGTGTGTTGTGTGTGTGTGTTTGTGTTTGTGTGTGTGTGTTTTATTTGTGTGTGTTTGTGTGTGTCATATTAAAAACCAACACACATCCCACACACACACACTCATATATATATAATAATTTTATTAAAATTAAAAATTAATTATATATAAATAATATATATATATATTAAAATAAAATATATTTTTATATATTTTGTGTGTATTTTATATAACCTATATATTTTATAAATTTTTTTTATATATATATTTATTTAAACTATTATCTAACCCATCTATCTATCTAAACTATCTTATATCTGTCCCATCTATCTATTTTATTCCCATCTATCTATATATATATAGTATTATATTTTAAAATTCATACACGCATATGTTAAAATATGGGTATATATATATATATATATATATAATATTATAAAATAAAATTTTTCATATGTTTATATATTTTATATAATATATTTATATTATATCTATATATATATATATTTTTATATATATATTTATAAAATATTTTAAAATTTTTTTTTTTTTTTTTTTTTTTTTTTTTTTTTTTTTTTTTTATTTGGGGTTATCTTTTTATATTTATATTATATATATTATATTTTGTTAAATAAATTTTAAAATTTTAAATGTTTAAAATTTATTATATAAAAATAAATATATAATTTTATATAATGTATGTATACACACACCACACACACCACACACACCACACCACAACCCACCCCACATATATATATATTTTATTTTTATATATTATATATTATATATAAAATATAATTTCATATATTAATATATTTTTTATATATAATTTATATAAAATTTCTTTATTTTTTTTATTATATGTACTAGATTTTGCCCTGCATTTTATAATTATATTATATATATTTAAAATATATATTTATATATAAAATATTATATATATATGGGAAAATTATAAAAAAAAATTAATTATCTAATTATATATATTATATATATTATACCTACACACACACACACACACACAACACACACACACATACAACACCAAAACACATATATATATTATATTTAAATATATATATATATTTTATAATATTTTTTATAAATATTTATATATTATATATAATATATTTGTATATATATAAAAATATATATATTTTTTGTGTTTTGTGTGTGCATATATATATTATAAATATATATATATTAAAATATAATATATATAATAAATTTTTATATATTGTGGTTTTGTGTGTGTGTGGGGCATATATTTTATTTTATTTATATATATTATATATAATATATATATTACATATATTATATTATATTTTATATATAATTTTTATAATATAATTATATATTATAAAATTTTCACACCACACACATGTTTTTTAATATGTTTTATTTTGTATAAATTTTACATATGTCTTATATTAAGGGGTTTTAATGAAATACATAAAAAGGGAGATTACCATGATTGTATACATACATATTTTTACAAATATATATTATTTTATTATATATATAATTTTATATATATAT
>NW_023664751.1:0-13505 GCF_015228065.2 Penaeus monodon
CAAAAAACTATACTAAAAAAACCCCCAAAAAAACTAAAACAAAACTAAAAACTATAAATCTAAAATAAAAAAATTTAAAACTAAAAAAAAAAATCTAAAAACCCAAAAAAAACTAATTTTTTAAAAAAAAAAATTCTTTTAAAAAATAAAAATTAAAACCCAAAAAAAAAAACCCAACAAAAAATAAAAAAAAAAAACACTAAAAACCTTTTCTATAAAATTAAAAACAAAAAAAAAAAACCTTTAAAAACCCCACTAAAAAAAAAAAACCAAATAAAAAAAAAAACCCAAATAAAAAAACTAAACCCCAAAAAAAAAACTTAAAAAAATAAAAAATAAAAAAACCCCTAAACACAAAAAAAAACTAACTAAAAAAACTAAAAACATTTAAAAATACTAAAACTAAAAAAACCCAAAAAATTTTTTTAAAAAAAAAACTAAAAAACCCAAAATTTTCTAAAAAATACTAAAAAAAAAAACAATTTCCCCAAAACAAAAAAAAAAAAAAAAAAAAATATCTAAAACTAAAAAAAAAAAACAAAAAAACAACTAAAACAAACCCCCCTAATTTTTTAAAATAACTAAAAAACCCACTAAACTAAAAAACTAAAAAAAAAATCTAAAATTTCTAATAAATTCTAAAATAAAAACAAAAACTAAAAAAAATAACTAAAAAAACCTTTTTTCTAAAATAATTTTAAAAAATTTTCTAAAAATTTTAAAAATAAAAAATAAAAAAAAAAACCCCCCCCAAAAAAAAAAAAAAAACCAAAACCTTCCCCAAAAAAACCCAAAAAACAAACTATAACTAAAACAACTAAAAAACTAAACTAAAAAACTAAAAATAAAAAAAAAAATTAAAAAAAAACTAAAACCCCCAAAAAAAAACCCCCAAAAAAAAATTTTAAAAAATTTTTAAAAAAAAACTTTAAAAAAAAAAAAAAACTAAATAAAATCTAAAAAACCCAATAAAAAGAACAAAAATAAAAACTATTCCTAACTTTAAAATAAAATAAAACCCATAAAAAAACTACCCCATAGAACTACTAAAAAACCTTTAAAACTATAAAAAATTTTCCCTTTAAAAAAAAAACCTCAAAAAAAAAAAAAAAACAACTAAAACTCTTTTAAAACAAAACCCCCCTAAAAAAATTTTAAAACTAAACTAAAAAAGAAATCAACAAAAAAAAAAAAAAACCCCAAAAAAAAAACAATACAAATCCAACAAAATCTTTAAACTAAAACCCCAACCACTAAAAAATTAAAAAAACTAAAACCCCTAAAAAAAAACAAACCCAAAAACTAAAATAAAATTTAAAAAAAAACTTTAAATACTACACTCTAAATCTTCTTTTTTAAAAATTCAATCTATCTCTAAAAAACTAAATCTATAAAAACTTTCTAAAAAAAAAAAACTAAAAAATAAAAAAAAATTAAAAAAAAAAAACACTAAAATCTTTAAGGCTAAAAAAAAATTTAAAAACCCCAAATTTTAAAATCTAAACTAACTAAACCCAATATCTAAAAAAAATAAACTAACTATAACTAAAAATCTAAAAATAAAAAAAAAACAACTAAAATAAAATTTAAAACTAAAAACTAAACTAAAAAAAAAAATTAAATAAAATTTTTAAATAAAATCTAAAAAAACTAAAAAAACTTAACCCAACTAAAAACCCAAAAAAAAAAAAAAAAAACTAAATTCTAACCCACTAAATATAAAAAACTAACTAAAACTAAAAAAATACAAAAAAAAATAAAAAAAACTTAAAAATTTAAAAAAAACTACTAAATTCTTTTTAAATTCTAACTAAATTCTAAAAAAAACCATCTAATCTAAAATCTACCCAACTAAATTCTAACTAAGGCTACTTAAAATTCCCAAAAAAAACTAAATAAAAACTAAAACCCCTTAAAAAAAATCCCCAAAAAAATTTTTACTAAAAAATAACCCAAACTAAACTTTTAAAAAATAAAAAAAAAAACTAACTAAAAACTAAAAAGAACTAAAAAAACTAAAAAACTTTTAAAAAATCTACTAAAAAAAAACTAAAATTAAAAACTAAAAAAATCTTTCTAAAAAAAAACTACTAACCCAAATTCTAAAAACTAAAAAACTACCCTAAAAAGAAAAACTAAACCCAAAACTAAAAAACTAAAAAAAACCAACCAAAAAAAACCATTAAAAAAAAAACAATTTTCAAACAACAATAAAAAAAAAACCAAAAAAAACATAACACTTAAAATATTTTACTCTTAATCTCTACTAAAAAATTTTAAAAAAAAACCCACTAAACTAAAAACTACTAAAACTAAATTTTTTAAAAAAAATAACTAAAAACTACCCAAACTACATAAAATTTCAAAAAAAAAATCTCTAAAATTCCTAAACCCACTAACTAAAAAACTAACCCCAAACTTCTCTAAACAACTCTAAATAAAAACTAAAAACCCCCAAAAACCCAAACTAAACAAAAACTAAAAAAAAAAAAAATTCCGAAAAAAAAACAAAAATTCAATACTAAACTCTAAAAAAAACTAAAAAAAACTAAAAAAAACACTAAAAAATCATCCCAAAAATACAAACTACTAAACCCAACTAAAAAAAAAAAACTAAAAACCAAAAAAAAAAAAAAAAAAAAAAAAATATTATACAACTAAAAAACTAAAAAAAATTTTAAACCCAAACTAAACAAATAAACTAAAAAAAAAAAAAAAAAAACATTCTAAAAAAAAAAAAAACTATTAATTACTCTAAAAATAAAAATCTAAAAATAAATAATCTAATAAAAAACTAAACTAATCTACATATAAAAAACTAATAAAAAAAAAAACTACTAAAAAAATAAAAAAAAAAGAAAACCAACTAAACTAACTAAAACTAACCTTAAAAACAAAACTACAACCCAAACCTAAAAAAAACTAAAACACAAACTAAAAAAACCTAAAAAATTCTAACTCAATCTAAAAAACCCCACTAATATATTAAACTAAATACTAAATAATTTTAATCACTTAATCTAACTCACTAACTAAAATTTTACTAACTTTAAAAAAACTAATACTTTAAAACAAATAAAAAACTACATCTATAATACCAATTTCTAAAAACCTCTAACCTAATTCTACCCCATAAACTAACTATCAAAAAACTATAAAAGAAACCCAAAAACTAAATAATTATCAACATCTCTTTTAAACAACTAAAACTAAAAACTAAATACTCTAACTAAGAAAAAATCAACTACTAATCTCACTCTAAATCCTAATAAAACCCCAAAACTAACCCAACTAAAAAAAAACCCCAAAAAAACTAAACAACTAAAAAAAATAACTTTCACTACTTACCTAAAAACTAAAAAACTAAAACACTAAACACTACTAAACTTCTAACCTAAAAACCAACAACCCAAAAAAAAAAAACTACTAAAATCCAACTAAAAATAAAAAAAAACTATCAACAAAAAAAAAAAAAACCCCAAAAGAAAAAATAAAACACTAAACTACAAAAAAAACTATTACAAAACTAACTAACTCAACTAAAAAAAACCAAACTAACCCAATCTAAAAATAACTAACTAAAAATCTAAACTTAGACTTAATAAACATTTTTAACAATAATAAATACTAACAACTACTCGTATTTTACTATTTAAATCTAAAATACTAAATAAAACTAAGAATTATAATTAAATACTTTAAAAAAATTCTAAATTAAATAAAAAATCTAACTATTTCAAATCTATAAACTCTAAAACCTTTTTAAATCTACTAAATAAAAAAACCTACACTAAAAAAAAAACACTAAAAAAAAACATCTAATAAAAATAAATCTAAAAACTATAAATAAAAACACTAAAACTAAAATAAAAACCTAACTAAAAAAAAACAAATAACTCTAACTAAAAAAAACTCAATCTAAAAACTATCTAAAACACTCTAATTCAAAAAATAAACTAACAAAAAAACTATAAACTAAAAAAACTAACTTAAACTAACAATACTAAAAAACAAACTAAAATACTAAAACTAAAAAAAAAAAACAAAACTAACTAATTTAAAACTAAAATTAACAAAAAAAACTACTAACAAACTCTAAAAAACTATAATCTACTACTAAAAACCTAAATAAACTACAAACTAAACTAAAACTAAACTCTAAACTAAAAAAATAAATACCTAAAATCTAACTACTAAAAACTAAAAAAAGTTTAACTAACTACAAACAAAAAAAAAATCTAAAAACTAAAACTAATAAATAAACATAACTAAATCTAATAAAAAATCCCAAAAACTAAAAAAAAAAAATAAAAACCTAAATAACTATAACTACTAAAAAAACTAAAAAAAAAACAACTAAACAAAAAAACTAAACAAAAACCTAAACTAAAACTAAAACTAACTAATAAAAACTAAAAAACTAAAAACTAACAAACTACTAAAAAACTTCTAAAAAAATAAAAAAAACACACCAACTAAAAAACTAAACTAAAACTAAATAAAACTAATTAACTAAACACATAAATAAAAAACTAAAACAACAAACTACTAATACTAAAACCAATAAAAAATCTAAAACTAACTAAAAAAAAAAAAAAAAACTAAACTAAAAAAATACTACAAAAAATTAACTAAAAACTAAACTACTAAAAAACTAAAAACAAAAAAAACTAAAAACTAAAAAAAAAAAAAGAAATAAAAACTAGAAAAAAATAAAAAAAAAAAAAAACATAAAAAAAAAAATTAAAAAACTAAAAAAATAACTAAAAAAAGAAACCGCTAAAAAAACCTAAAAAAAAAACTCATTTACCTAAAAAACTACTCTACTAAACTAAAAATAAAACTAACAAACTAGAAAAAAACCTACTAAACCTAACTAAAAAAACTAACTAAACTAAACTAAAACTAAAAAAAAAACTAAACTAACCTAAAAAATAAAAAAAAGCAAAAAAATACTAAAAAAAAATACTGATAAAGTGGAAAAAAAAAAAACTACAAAACTAAAAAAAACTAAATAAACTTAAAAAACTAACTAAACTAAACTAAAACCTAAAACTAAAAGAACTAATTACCTAAAAATACCTAAAACAAAGATAACGAAACTAACTATAGAAAAAAAACTAACTAAAAAAAAAACTACTACTAATAAACTACTACTAAAACAAAAAAAAAAAAAAAAAACTAAACTACTAAACTAAATCTAAAACTAAAACTAACTACAAAAAAACTAAACAAAAAAAAAAAAAACTAATACTAAAAAAAAACTAAAAACTACTAAAGAAACTAAACTAAAACTAAAACTACTAATAAAACTACTAAACTAAAAATACTAACCTACGGAAAACTACTAAAACACTAACTAAAATAACTAGAAAAAACTAGAAAATAAAAAAAAACTAACTATAATCAACTAATAGAAAACTACCTAAAAAACCTACTACTAAAAAACAACAAAAAACTACTAAAGCTAAAAACTAAACCTACTAACCTAAAAAAAACTAAAACTAATACAACTACTATACACTAAAAAAAACTACGAACTAAACTACTAAAAAATAAACCTAAACTATACTAAACTAAAACTAAACTAAACTAAAAAAAAACTAAAAAAAACCTAAAACCTAAAAAAAAAAACTAAAAGGTAAAACCTAAAAAAACCTAAAACTAAAAAAAACTAACTAATAAACCAGCCTAAAAAAAAAATAAAACCTAAAAAACTACAAAAAATCCTACTAAAAAATAAAAAACCTAAAAACATACCTAAAAAAAAAAGAAAAAAAATACAAAAAAACTAAACCTACCTAACTACTAAAAACCTATAAACCTAAAATAAACCTACTACTACTAACTAAAAATACCTAAAATAAAAAAAACTAATAACTATAAAAAAAACTAAAAACTAAAAAAAAAAACAAAAAAAAAAACTAAACTAAATAAAAAAAACTAAAAAAACCTAAAAAAACTAAGAACTAAAACTAAAAAAATAAACTAAAAAACCTAAACTATAATCTACTAAAAACCTAACTACACTAAAAAAAACTACTACTAAAACTCTATACTAATAAACAAAAAACTAACTAAAAAAAAAAAAAAAAAAAAAAAAAAAACAAAAGAAAATAAAACTAAAACTAAAATAAAAAAAAATAGCCTATAAAAAAAAAAAAAAAAACATACTACTAAAAAAACTAAACCTAACTACTAACAAAACCTACCTAACTAAAACTAACCCTACTAAAAAAACCTAAAACAAACTACTAAAAAAACTAACTACCTCTATCTAAAGCTAAAATAAAACTAGAAACTACCTAAACCTAAAAGAAACCGTAAAACTACCTACTAAACCTACTAACTAAAAAAAACCTAAAAAACTAAAAAAAAACCTACTAAAAAACCTACTACCCTAACTAAAACTAAAAACTTACCTAACTAAAAAACGACTACTACTAAAAAAAAAAAAACGAACTTCTAAAAAAACTACTAAAAAAAAAAATACCTACTAACTAAAAAACTAAAAACCTAAACAAAAAACTAAAAAAAAACTACTAACCCTAACTAACCTAAAAACCTACTAAAAAAAGATAAAAAACTAAAAAAATAACCTAAAATAAATAAACCTACTAAAGACCTAAAAAAAAAAAAAAAAAAATAAAAAAAACCTTTACCCTAACCTAACAAAAAAAAAAAACACCGAGTACTACTAAAAAACTACTAACTAAATAAAAAAAAAACTAACCTACTAAAAAAAGAAAAGCTAAACTAAACTAAACTAGGAACTAAAAAACTAAACACTAAAAATAGAAAAAACCTACTAAAAAAAACTAATAACTAAACCGAAAACACCTAAAAACTAAAACTAAAAAACTAAAACTAAACTAATACTAAATACCTAAAAAAACAGAAAAAAATAAAAAAAAAAAAAAAAATCCTAAACTAAAAAAACAAAAACTAAAAAAAAAAAAAACTACTAACTAAAAACTAAAAAAACTAAAACTAAAAACTAAAAAAAAAAAAAAACTAAAAAACTATACTAAACGAAAACTAAAAATAAAATAAAACTAAACCCTACTAGAAAACCTAACAAAAACTAAAAAAACTAAAAATAAAAAAAACTTAAAAAAACTACTAAAAAAACTAACAATAGACTACTAACTAAAAAAAATAACAAACAATAAAAACAAAAACTAACTCTCAAAAAACTACTTAAAATCTAAAAAAAATACCTAAAAAAACTAAAAAAAAAATACTAACTATAAACTAAACTAAAAAAAAAAAACCTAGACTGAACTCAAAAAAAAACTAAAACTCACTCAAATATAAAAAAAAAAAAAAAAACTAAAAAAACTAAAAAAAAAACTAAGCTAAACTAAAAAAACTAAACAAACTAAAAATAAAAATCAAAAAAAAACTAAAAATACTAAATAATATAAACGAAAGAAAAAACTACAATAAAAAAAACTAAAAAGAAATACTAAAACAAACTAAACTAAACTAACTCCTAAACTAAAACTAAAAAAAAAAAACCCACACTAACTAAAAAAAAACTACAAAAAAAAAAAAAAAAAAACTAACTAAAAAACTACTAATAAAAACTAAAAAAAACTAAAAAACATAAAAAAAAAGCTAACTAAATTTACTAAACACTACCTACTAAAACCAAAAAACTACTAAAAAACTAAACTACTAAACCTAATAACTAAAAACCTAAACTAATATGACTAAAAACTAAAAACCTAAACTCCTCACTAAAACTACTAAAAAAAAAACAAAAAAAAACCGACTAACAAAACCTAAAAAAACCTAACAAAAAAAAACTAAAAAAAAAACTAAAAAAACCTAATAAAAAAAAAAAAAAAAAAACTAAAAAAAAAAAAACTAAAAAAGAAACTAAAAAAACCTAACTAAAAACCTAAAAACTAACTCAAAACTAAACTAAACTCTAACTAAAAAAAAAAAAAAAACTAAAAAAAAAATAAACTAAAAAAACTAAAAATAAAAAAACTAACCTATAAAACTAAAAAACCTAAAAACTAACCTAACAATAACTAAAATACTAAAAACAAACCTAAAAAACTAAATAACTACTAACAAAAAAAAAAACTAAAAAAAACATATAAAAATCTAAAAAATAAAAAACCTAAAAAACTAAACCGACCAAAAAAAAACAACTAAAAAAAAAATAAAACTAAAAAAAAAAAAAAACTAAAAACTAACTACAACTAACTAAAAACCTAACTAAAAATCTAAAACTAACTAAAAAAAAACAAACCTAAACTAACAAAAAAAAAAACTACTAAAGAAAAATACTAAAAAAAAAAAAACTAACTAAAATACCTATAAAAAACTAAAAAAAAAACTAAACTCTAAAAAAAAAAAAAAAAACTATACCCTAACCTAAAATAAAAAAAACTAAAAAAAAAAAACTAAAAAAAACAACTAAACAAGAATTACTAAAAACCTAAAACTAAACTTTTAAACTAAAAACTAAAAAACTAAAAAACGTAAAAACCTACCTAAACTAAAAATAAAAAAAAACTACTCTAAAACTAATACTAAAAAAAAAAAACTACTAAAAAAAAAAAAAAAACTAAATAAAGAAAATGGCAAAAAAACCATACTATAATAACTAAAAAAAAGAAAACTAAATAAACAAAAACACTAAAAAACTAGAAAAAAAAGACCTAACTAACCTAACTAATCTAAACTAACCTAAAAAAAAAAGCTAAAAACCTAAAAAGAAAAAGAAAAACTAAAAAATAAATAAAACACTAAAAACTAGCTAACTAAACAACCTAAAAAAAAAAAAAAAAAAACTACTATAAAACCACAAACACTAAAAAATAACCTAAAAAAAAACCTAACTAACTAAAAAAAAAAAAAACTACCTAAATAAAAAAAAAAAAAAAAAAAAAGCTAAAAAAAAAAAAATAAAAACTAATAGAAACCTACAAAAACTAAACTAGAAAATAAAAACTACTACTCCTAAAAAAAACCTAAACCTAACTAGTGGCGGGACTAAAAAAACCTACTATATAAACTAAAGAAGAACAAAAAAAAAAAAAAACAACTAACTAACCTATAAACAAACCTAGAAAAAAAAAACTAACTACTAAAAACTAAATAAAAAACTAAAAAACTAAAAACAAACGCTAAAAAAAAAAAAAAAAAAAAACCTAACCTAACTAAAACAGAGAGTGCCCTAAGCTGACTAAAAAAATTAAAAAAAAAAAAAAAACTACTAAAAAAAACTCTAAAATAACTAAAACACCCTAACTAAAAAAAAAACAAAGAACCTAAAAAACTAAACCTAACAAAAGAACTACTACTAACTAAAAAAAAAAAAATACCCAAATACTAAACTAACTTACTAAACAAAACTAAACTAAAAATTAACTACAAACTGCTATACTAAAAAAAAATAACAAAAAACAACTACTAAAAACAACTAACTAATAACTAAAAAAAAAACAAAATAAAAAACAAAAAAACTACTACTAAGAAACCTAAACAAACTAACCTAAAAGACCTAAACGCTACAAAACTACCTTAAGACTAAAAAAAACATAACCTTAAAAAAAACTAAAACTAAAAACTACTAAAACCGAAAGCCTAAACTAAAAATACCTAACCTACTAACTAACCAAACAAATCCCTAAAAAAAACTACAATATACCTAACTAACCTAACTAACTACTAGAACTAAAAAAACTAAAACCTAAAAACCCACTAAATAAAACCTAAAAACTAAATAAAAATACCTAATAACTAAAAAAAAAACTAAAAAAACTAAAAAACAAAAAAAACTAAAAATAACTAAACTAATAAAAAAATATACCTAAGAAACTAAAAAAAAAAAACAAACTAAACTAAAAAACTAAAAAAAGGAAACTAAAAAAAAACCTTAACTACAAAAACTACTAAACGACCTAAACTAAAACCTACTACTAAATAAAACTCAGAAAAACTCTAAAAGAAACACCTAAAAAACCTACTAAACAAAAAAAAATAAACTAAAAAATACTATAAAAAAAAAAGCAAACTAACTATAATAAAAAAAACTAAACAAAGAAAACAAAATACTTACTAAAAAAGACCTACCTACTAAATAAAATAGCCTAAAAACCTAAAAACTAAAAAACGAACTAAAAACCTAACAAAAGCCTAAAAAAAACTAAAAAAAATAAAAAAAACCTAAAAACCCAAAAACTAAAAAAAACACTAAACCTAATAAAAAACTTCAAATTACAAAAAAAAAACCCACTAAAAAAATAACCCAAAAAAAACCCTAAAAACTAAAAACCAAATAAAAAAACAACCCAAAAAAAAAAAAACTAAAAAAAAAAAAAAAACTAAAAAAAATTAAAAATAAAAAAAAAATAAAAAAAAAAAAAAAAAAAAAAAAAAAATACCCCAATAAAAAACTAAAAAAAAATAAAAAAAAAAAAACAACTAAAACTCAAAAAATAAAAAAAAAAAAAAAAAATAACCCAAACCCACTAAAAAAAAAAAAAATAAAAAAAACTAAAAATAATAAAAACCCCAAAAAACAACTAACCAAAATAAAAAAAAAAAAAAAAATAAAAAAAAAACCTAAAAATAATAAAAAAAACAAAAAAAAAAACTAACTAAAAAAACTAAAAAAAAAAAAAAAAAAAAAAAAAAACCTAAAAAACAAAAACAATAATAAACTAAAAAACAAAAAATTCCCAAAAACCTAATTTACCTACCTAAACTTAACTACTAAACAACTAACAAAACTAACCTAACTAAAAAAACCCCCAACCTAACCAACACAACCTTAAACCTACCCAAAAACTAACCTAAACTAACCCAACTTTAAACTAACCTAAACTAAAACTAACTAAATAAATAAACCTACAAAAAACTAACTAATAAACCTACTAACCTAACCCAACTAAAAACCTACCATAACCTATACTACCTAACCTTTAAAACTACTAAACCTTACTAACAAACCTAACCTAAACCTAAACTAAACTAACCTAAACCTAAAAACTAAAACTAAACTAACTACCTAAACTAAACAACCCAAAATAAACCTAACCCAATAACCTTACTTTAAATAAATAACCTAACTAACTAAAAAACTAAATCACCAACAAAACTAAAAACCCAACCTAACCTAACAATAACTACCTTATAACTTTAAAATACTTTAATAAACTACTAACCAATAACCAAACACTAAACCAACCTTAACCCAACTAAAAACCTAAACTAAAAACCCAGAAACCTTACAAAACACCAACCTAACCTTAACTACTAAAAATCTACCAACCTAACCTAAACCTAAATAACTCTAATTTAAACCTTTAAATAACTAAAAATAACCCAACCCAATCCTAAATAACCTAATAAACTAAAACTAACCTAACTACAAACTAAACCTAAAAACTAAAATACAAACAAATACCCAACCCAAGTAATAACTACACTAACCTAAAAACCAACTTTAAAAAGAACTAAAACCTAAAACTAAACTTAAAAATAAAAAAACTAAAAACACAAAAATTTAACTAAAACCTAACTACCTACTACTAACTAACAACCAAACACAAAACTAACCTAAACTAAACTAACAAAAATACCCAACTAACTAACCCAAAACCTAAAACCTAACTAACTAAACACTAAAAACCTGACACTAAACAAAACCAAAACCTAAACCTACTAACTAACCTAACTAAACTAACCTAACCAAACTAAACCCCACCAAACCTAACTAATAACAAAAAATAAAATACCTAACCTAATAACTAATACCTAAAAAAAAAACCAACAAACCCAACTACTACTAACCTAACCCAACCTAATAACTAAACTAACTAACCCCACAATACTAAAACTAAAACAACTTACTAACCTAAATAAATAACAAAACCTAACTAAAACCTAAAAAAACTAACTAAACCTAAACCCAAACCATAACCTAACATTACCTAATAACTACCTAATATAACCTAACTAAAACCAAAAAAAAACCTAAAACCTAAAATAAACTAAAACTAAAAAAAAAACTTTTTAAAAAACTAAAACCACTAAAAAAAA
Source organism: Penaeus monodon (assembly GCF_015228065.2). Classification (NCBI taxonomy): domain Eukaryota; kingdom Metazoa; phylum Arthropoda; class Malacostraca; order Decapoda; family Penaeidae; genus Penaeus; species Penaeus monodon. Next base: position 12,067 of record NW_023664751.1, read on the forward strand.
AAAAAAAAAAAAAATACCCAAAACCCAACCTAAAAAATAAAAAAACCCCCCCCCTAAACCCCAAAAAACAAACTAAAAAACTAACAAAAAAAACAAACAACTAACTAAATCAAAAACCCAAAAAAAAAACTAAAAAAAACCCCAAAAACAAAACCTACCTAAAACTAACTACCCCCCCTAACCCAAAAACTCCCCCCCAAAAACCCCTAAACCCAACCCCAAAACTAACCTATTAAAAACCTAACTAACTAAAAAAAACCTAAAAAAAAAAACTAAAAAACTACCCAATATAAAACAACTAACTAAAATAAAACAAAAAAACTAAACCCCCCAACTACTAAAAAAAAAAAAACCAAAAAACTAAAAAAAAAAAACTAACTAAAAAAAAAACCTTAACCAAAAAAAAAAAAAAACCTAAATTAAAACTAAAAACCTTTTAACTAAAAAAAATAACAAAAAAAAACCTTACCTAAAAAAACCCCAAACCCACTAAAAAAACCTAAAACCCAATAAACAACCCTAAAAACCCCAAAACCCAATAAAATAAAAGAAAATAAAATAACCCAAACCTAAAACCTTAAAAAAACCAAAAAAACAACCCAAAAAAAAAACTACCAAAAACTAAAAAACTAAAAAAAAAAAACTAAAAAAACTAACCCCCTAAAACCCAACTAAAAAAAACATACCTAAATAAAATAACTAAAAACCCACTTTAACTAACCAAAAAAAAAAAACTAAAAAACCCAACAAAAAACCCAAACTAACTAAAAAAAAAATACTAACTAAATCTACCTACCTTTAAAATAAAAAAAACTAAAACCCAAAACTAAAAACTAAAAATCCTAACCCAACAACTTTTAAACCCCCCCCAAAAAAAAAACATAACCCAACTAACCTATAAAAAAAAAAACTTTTTCCCCAAAATTTAACCATAACAATACTTAATACTCCCTAAAAAACTAACCCAAAAAAACCCAACAAAAAAAAAAAAAAAAAAAAAAAACCTTTAATAAACTTTAAAAAAAAACGAACCTACTAAAAAAACTAAACTAAACTCAAACCTAAAAAAAAACCCAAAACCTTTTTTTTAAAAACCTAAAAAAACCTAAAAATAAAATAAAAAACCTAAAACTAAACTAAAAAAAAAAAAAAACTAATAAAACTAAAACCCAAAAATAAAAAACTAAACAAAAATAAAAACAAAAAACTCTCCAAATAAAAAAAAAAACTACTTTAAAAATAATAAAACTAACTAATAAAAACCCCCCTTTCCCAAAAACCCCAACCAAACTTAAAAAAAAACACCTAAAACTTTAAAATAAAAAATAAAAAACTAACTAAAACTAAACTAAAAACCTAAAAAACCAAAAACTAAAAAACCTACAAAAACTAAAAAAATAACCCAAAATACTAAAAACTAAAAAAAACCTAAAAATCAA
>NW_023664752.1:0-7500 GCF_015228065.2 Penaeus monodon
GGGGGTTTTTTGGGGGGGACCCCAGGGCCCCCCAGAACCCTCCCCTCCCTTCCCCAAACCCCCCCCCCTTTGGGGGGCCCCAAGGGGGCCCCCCCCCCCAATTCCCCCAAAGGCAAAAGGCAGAAGGGGCTGAATTGTGCAGCCGTGCCAAACAATCTGCCCTTACTCAGGTAGAGTCAGCAAAGAAAAAGATACAAAAACAAACCCTGAAGTGAAAATGCCAAACTCACAAAAGTCAGAGTACCAAAGGCTCCCCACCTCCCAAGGGACCCATTTACCTGACAAACAGAAGATGGGGACTTGCTTTGTCAACTCCGTCACAACTGCTCTAAAACCGAATAAAAAGATTGTCTGATTTAGCCCCACCAGGAAATCATGTCCAATCTAAGCATCTATTGGGCCTATGGTTCAATACAAAGAATCCCGCCTACACCAACAGTGCGATAAAGGGGCAATGACTTGTCAACTCCATACATTATAAGATATTTTTGCTTCTCGGGGTATCAAGTCTTGGCAAAAGAGGCAGAACATCCACATTTGCGCGAATGCTTTTTTTTTTTTTTTTTTATCTCTTGTTTTTTTAAGCTAATTTTTTTTTTTCTTTAAGCTCATTTTTTTTTTCGAGAGAAGGACCGGGGTCATACATACAAACTCAAGGGCAGCCACTGACTGTCTACAGCAAACCACCCAGAGATAACATCTCCCTCCTGACCAATACACAGAGGATTCTTGCTCGGGTAAAGAACAAAACGGGGTTCCTAGCCACATAGGCATCAGATGGAATGAGCTTGCAAAGACTAGCTACATTAGGGGGTATGCCCTAAAATCCTATGTCTTAAACCGAGCCAAAAAGTCTTAAAGCGAAGTGTTGCCCAGCCCCCTCTAAAGCAATCATAGAGGTACGAAGTCTTTCTTCCAGACTAGGTTACCATTACGTAGGCGATCATAGGGGAAATTCCCATGAAACAGGGGTTTTTCATGCACTGTGGTGACCAATGCCCCGTTTTGTACTTCTTACGAATTGTGACACCACAAATTTTTGAGGCAAGGTCCCCCATACACCGCCGGGCTGGTAAGAGTTTTGTCGTTGCTTACATCATGGCGGCAGGAGCACCTGCTGGCAAACCCCCCACCCCGGTAAGGGATAGGTGTCAGAAATAAAATGGACGGCCGGGCCATATGTTGAAGTCCCGGGCGAAACCAGAAAATTTGCAAAACTCAAACGAAAGAATTAATTGGATTAACGCCCCGTTCGAACAGTATTGTGTGGCGGTTCGAAAAAGCCCTTTTTGCAAAGATTACATTTCTTACAAAATACCGTGTTAAGCTGTTTTGTGGAAAAGGTTCGCCTCCACCCCCATTCCTAACAAACTATTTTATTTTTGAATTTTTAAATTATCAATCACTGTTTTATTAAAATTACATTTGGGCATAGCAATATATACAAGTTCTTGTGTTTATACTTAAAAAAAAAATAAAAAGATGAGAACACCGAAATCAGTTGAAATGCGCGAACGTCACACTCCTTTAAAATGTTTTTGAATATGATTTTTTTATATATTATAAAACAGTTCCATTTAAAAGATATTTGATTTATGACTTTATAAATTCATTGTTGCCCGTGGACGACATACTGAAATGTTTTTAATAAAAAACGTTGGATCGAAAGTAAATGCGTTTTTCTTCTTGCCCTGAAAGCATTTTGATATTAAAATTTATCTATATATTATTATCTATGAAATGTGATTTTCAAAATAATATTTTGTTGCTAGAGCATAATGATATAGTGAAACGTTCACAATTTTCCTAAGCGTTGAAGATATTTCTTGGGATCCCATTTGGTCTAGATGTCGAATATCTTATATTATTCCATTACATTTTCCCCTATAAATTGTATATTGAAAATCATATTTGTATGAAAATATATATGTATGTATATACATAAACACATGGGGGCCGCGGGGGCCGAATAGTTAAGCTCGGACTCAAGACGTCACGCGGAATCTAAATTCGGGTTCGAGTCCCGGCCCGCCGTTTTTTTTCCCGGGGCAGGAATTTAAACCTCGTTGCCTGCCTGCCCGGGGTGCCCAAACCCCAGCTCAGTCATGCCGGAAAATAGAGATGGTCTCGATAAAAAAAAAAAACAGGGGGCGGAAGGCAAGGCAAACCCCGCTCTCTAAATTCTAAAAAAAATCAGGGAAACCCATGATCGTCAAGGGGCGGGGGTGCCAAGGGGTTAGAGCGTGGGTCAAGACTGTCCAGACGGAAAATCTGAATTCGGGGGTTCGAGTCACCGCCCGCCGAGTTGTATGTCCGGGGTAAGACAAAAAACAGCACCCTGGGGTTCCCTTGAACATGGATAGCACCCTATTAGCTCCCTATACCGGGTTGCGGGAAACTGTGGGCGCAGGGCAGTGGATATCTGGTAAAAACACCTTCAGTTCTACTGATTACTTGTTTCCCAAAAAATTGTCTGGCGTATTACAGTGTAACTGTTTTAAAGGGCAGAGATAGTTCCTCCTAGTTAGTTGGAGACTGCGAGTTGAAAAGGCGCCGGGGGGTTTCCCTCAACTTTTATTTTCTCCTGATAAACCTCTACCCAATGTTTTAAATACAGAAATGATAATTCTCCAATCGCCCGTCGCGTGGGTTATCAGGGGCGTGTTAGTCATGGGAAACCGGCTGACAATGTTAAACTGCACGGGGAAGAAAAAGAAATAAAGAAAACATGTCCAATTAAAAACCTTAAAAAATGGGAAATGTAAAAACGTAAGAAAATGAAAGAAAAGGGGTAAATTCTACTGTCTAATAAAAGGGTAATACAACTTAAAATACTAGGAATAATGAGCCCAATTTGGAAAAGTAAGGGAAGTTTAAAAACTAAAAAAACAAGCTTCTTTTTTTTTGGAAAAAAAAAGGAAAATTATAGTCACGGGTTCTAGATTCTCACAAAAAAAAAAAAACTGCAAATGCCAATTGGGGTACAGCCCAAAAAATGATCGCTTTTTAAAAAGTCAGAAACAAGCAAAACCCTAATTAGTTTTAAACAATGCTACCCCAACCAATATTGAAAGTGATGAAAAAATGGAAATTTTTTATAACTCTCCCCCAAGATATTTAGACACAACCCCTAACGAGATGTAAAAATAATCGGGAGACCTAAACGCCAAGGGGGGAAAAAATGATCTAAAAAATGACACCGGGGGAAAATTCGGCCTTGGGAGATATAAATAAAAGAGGAAAGTTTTTATTAAAATTCTGTTGTACAATAATCTAGTTATAGCCAATACATTGTTCCATTACCCCCCAAGACCTTGTACACGTGGTTTTCACCAGACAAAAGAACCGAAACTAAATTGACTACATTGTGCTAAACCCAAAAAATGGAAAATTTTTGCAAAAAAAAATCCAAGACAAGACCGGGTGCCAATGCAACAGTGACCCCAACTCTAACTATCGATTTTAAAAAAGACTCAGATGGAGCCCAAACACCCCCTCAAAAGCTCGACTAAAAAAATCTTGAAAACAATTACGAATTCAGTGTCAAAAAAATTTGAAATACTCAATAAATGTAAGATAAATAAAACCCCAAAATGAATTGCTTAAAAAATTTCGCCAAAAAAAAAAAAGACAAATTCCCATGGATATCTGAAAAAACACAAAGTAAAATTGAAAAAAGAAATGCCTAAAATCAAAGGGTATCAATAACCATTAAAAAAGTTTTTACAAAAAAAAAAATCAAAATTCAAAGATTTTGCGACAAGATAGGAAAAATATTTAAATGAACATTGCCAAAAATTTGAAAACTTTTTCTACAATAAACAACTAAAAACTCTACCAAGGATTACAAAACATCACACGAAAATTTAAACCTACAATGGACACTATCAAAACTGAAGATGGACTTGTTTTATGTGATGGAAAAGAAGTCAAGATGATGGAATCAATATTTTCCAACCTATACAAAAAAATAAAGATCTAACAACAACATTAATTAGAGTCATGACACGAAGATGAACCCCGCCACTGCTAGCGAAGTTTTAAAAGCCATAAAAGAATAAACAATCAAGGCCCCCGGAATAGATAAATAAAAGCAACTAATTGAATGCTGGGGAAAGTTGAATACTTCACAAAACCTTTTACAAAAATATGGAATGAAGAAAAGGCCAAAAACTGGGTAAAATCTCTTACTCCCATACCTAAAAAAATGACGTACTCCAATGCAACAAAAATAGGACAATTGCATTAAAAAAGTCACAGCCAAAATTTTTTTTGATTATTATTTTCTGAAAGAAAAAGTTGAAGTAAAGAGAGAAATTGCAACGAACAAGCAGGTTTTCGCCCTGCAAAAGGTACCCAAAAAACCCAAATTCTAAATTAAATTGATATAGAGAAAAAAAGAGAACATCAAAAGACCTATCCTGTGTTTCATCGATTATTTGGAAAACTTTTGATACTGTTGATCAGATATCCTCTGGAATCATGAACGATATGAAGTTTCCAAAACACATCTCCAAATAAAAAAACCAGTAGACCAAAAAAGAAACACTGTAAAAACCACTTTGGTTACAGAATGGTTCGAAGTCAAAAAAGGAGTGCGCAGGGTTGCAATCTGTCTCCGCCCTCTTTAATTATATTCTGAAACAATTAGAGAGGTGCTCTAGAGAATTTTGAAGGAACTGTGGTGTTTGGAGGATACGAATATCAAATCGAGGTACGCCCTGATATAGTTTTTGATTGTCATAGTATCACGAACTACAACAACTACTAGATAAAGTTTGAGAAACAAGCGAAAAAGGGTGGCTTTTTTCTTTTAAAGCCAAAAACTAAGATCATGAATTCAAAAAACCGGGAATGAACAATGATGAAAATTTAAATCAATGGAAAATTGTGGAAAAATGTAAAAGTTCACTTACTTGGAGCTGTTTTAACTAAAAAATATTGATTCCCGGAGATAAAAAGAAGAATTACCATTGCCAAAAAAGCCACAATTGCTCTCTAACATCTGGAAAGGACATTACCCTTTGGACAAAACTGAGGTTATTGAACTCTTGTTTTCCCAGTTGCATCAATTTGGGTTTTGAGTGTTGGGTGCTGAAATAGATAGACAAGAAAAGTCATATTTTTTTAAATGTGGTTTACAACGAGTACGGTATTCTGGGAAAAGAAGAAAATGAATGATGAAATGCTGAGAAAATAAATTAAAAACCCGCGTTTGGCATCTTACAGGAGGAAAATTTAAAATTTATTGGGCATGTAATGAGAAGTAAAATATTGAAAAAAATTGCTGACAGGGGTATGTGGGAGGCGAGGAAGAGGCAAAACCCAAGACAAGACTGAGCGACAATATCAAAGATTTTTGCGGGCTGTCATGGGGCAAGTGGAAAAAAAAACGTAAGATCGAGTTTAGGGCGAAGGATGGTGGGGAGGTCCCGGCTGCTCAACATGGCATACCGTTATTGATGATGACCATATACACACCAATTGTATATATATATATTATATATATAATAATATATATATATTATATATACCACACATATATTATATATATATTATATTATAATTATAATAATATATATATATTATATATATTATATATATATATTTTTTTTTTTTTTTTTTTTTTTTTTTTTATATATATGCTATATATGTAAATTTAAAACCCCCACACAAATAGGGGCTGAGTCATTAAATGGCCCAGTTTTTTTTCGGCTGAATATGAGATGCCTTTGGGAAAATTTTTTCCCCATCACTTTACTATTCTATCCCTTTTTGGGGTATCAAAGACTAAAAATTTCCGAGTTTTCCCGGGTTTCTGGCGGGTTAACAATTCGAACGTTTTCACCTGGCCGGGCCGGGGGTGGGTACCCAAAAATCCAATTTTAAAGGCCCTGGAGCCTTAACCGTCCTGCGGCGCCTAAGCACGGCCCGGGAGGCGCCATATCTTGGACTTTTTCTTCTTATACCATTTTTTTTTTTTATTTCCGGCCCCTATCCCACCTCACAGCTGCTGTTTTGGGGGCTAAAAAATCTTGACCAATTACAAGCCATAAATGCTCATCAACTGATTTGTTTGTAAATAAAATGCTGTGTCCAGCCCATGGCTTAGTGGAACTTAACTATATCTTTCCAGAATTAAAAAAAAAGCACAGGCTGTGCTGTCGAAGCCACATCGGGGTGTTTGGCCTGCGGCGGTGTTTGTGTCGCTCACCTTTGGCCTCTGAAATAAGTGAAATGCAGCTCCCCAAACTTATTGATGTCTGTTGTGTCATTTCGACGGGAAATGAATTATCCGTGAATCTCCTCTGCTTCCTTCATCCTTATAAAAACCCTTACATAGCACACCCTCTGATGCGTTATAAAAATACTAAACCACGGCGTGGTGCCCACACTGGAAATAGATTGAGAAAGTCCCTGGTTTCAGGATTTTGATTTTTTTTTGGTATCAGAAAAAAATGCCCTTTATGCATGAGTAAAAATGAAATATAATAACTAAGCATTGTCTCCTAGATAAAATGGCTAGTAATTACAAGGGTAATTTTAGCATACTTTGAATGTCCTATCTATTGTCATTTTAACAGATAGTACGTAGAATAAGTTTTGAAGGCTTAACTATATCTGTATCTGCAATGATAAAACTTACACCCGGGTGCGAAGACAGTACTTAAGCTTGTTTAGTGTAATGCCTTGTTGACAGACACAACACTTGTGTTGACAAAAACAACTCATTATATTGGAATATCACACTTGCCGCTATATTTAGTAGTGCACGTCTGGTTCATGCACAATATTTGAGCAAAATGCAAACTAAGGATGTAATAATTGTTCTAAGGCTATAAAACCCGTCAATTATGGTTCGCCGCAACTATTAGGACTGCTCTCCCATGCCTTATACTCTATGACCCTTTGTAGTTTTAAACTTAACCCATCAGACGGAACCATACAATAGAAAGAGTTACCCCTTGCGCTTGCAAACATGTTGCCGTCAGTGACTGTATACGGGTCCATGAAGATGGTCGAGAGATGTTTTTATGATCAGTTGATTAAATTTTTTTTTCACGTTTTCTTTTTATCCATCTGCATTGGAGAGGGCATTATGATGTCAGGGGCTATATAGTATGTTTTTTTTCTTTATCATGTCATTTTAGCTAACTACACTACTTTTTTATGGCAGGTTTTTACAACTTGGCCTTTTAAACAGATAAAAATTTATTTCGAAAGGGGAAGCACCGCCCTCTTTTGAGAGGAATGCCACCTTCACCTGGGTTGACCCGAGATTCCCCTTTTTATATCATTCTACTTGTTGGGAAAGGTTTGTATATATATATATATATATATATAATATTTATATATATATATAATATATAATATATATAATATTATATATAATATATATATATATATAGCCGGGCAGCCAGGTCAAGGAGGCTGCAGTCGTGATGGGTTCCGGGTTCGTAAGAGTACGAGCTATAGGCGGTAAGGTGACATTTTCAACTT
>NW_023664754.1:0-13503 GCF_015228065.2 Penaeus monodon
AAAAAATAATAATAATAATAATAATTGTTATTTTTAGCATTATGATACTAATATTTTAAATTTATTATTTTGATTATTTTTTTTCATCATTATTATTATTATTTATTATTTTTATTATTAACATTTTTAGTAGTAGTAGTATCATCATTCATTATTTTATTATTATTATTTTTATTTTTATTTTATTTTTATTTTTTTTTATTATTTTTTTATTATCATATTTTTTTTTATTATATGTTTTCTTTTTTGTTTTTGTTGTGATTACGATTTAATTTATCCTATTTTATTGTTATTATTGCCATAAAATATCTTTTTTACTTTTATCAATTTTTTCATTATATTATTTTACTATCTTTTTTCTTTTATCATGATTATCTTTATCTTCATCATTGTTATATTATTATAATTATTACGCTTATTATTGTTATCATTATTATATTATTTTTGTTGTAATTTCTTTAAGTTATTATTTATTATCATTATTAAATTTTTATTGTTTTAATCATTATTTTTTTACAATGAAATAATAATCATATCATAATGTAAGAAGAACAAGGTAATGATAATAATAATGATGGTAAGGATAAGGGGAATAATAATAATGAAAATGAAATAATATAAAATAAATTTTAGTGTTTAGAATAATCATTGATAATGATATTTATAATAATATAATAAAAATTTTAAAATAATAAAATAATAATAATAAAAATAAAATAATGATAAAAAATATATTTTACTACACTACTACTGCTAATAAAAATAATAATGATAATAAAATTCGAGATAAGATAAAAATAATAATGATAAAATAATATATTGATAATAATAAGGTGATGAGATGATGATAAAAATTTGATAAAATAATAAAAATTTTAAATAATAATAATAATAATAATAATAATAAAAAATAATAAAAAAATAAATAATAATAATAAAAAAACAATAAAATAATAATGAAATAACAACAAAAAAAACAAAAAAAAAACAAGAACCCCCCAGCAACAACAAAATTTAAAATAATAAAAAATAATAGTAAAAATAATAATAAGAAAATGTAAAAAAATCATGATCATGATCAGGATCACCGTGATCATGATCATATCTTTATGATGATGACATGATCATAATTTAACTTATTATTGTCATTTTTTTTCTTATCATTTTCTTTTATCTTCATTATTATTATCATCAGCACACCCACTATCCTCATCAAATTTTCTTTATTATTACACTGCCTTATCAGTAATTTTATTTTATCATTACTTTTTTTTACATTTTTTACTTTAAATCATTTTTATATTTTTGATATAAAAAATTTGTTAGTTTTTATTATCCTCGTTAATTATCAAATTGTTTTTATTATAGTAATAGTACATTGTAATCATTATCAAATACCATTACTATGAAATTTTCACCTCATAATTCTTTTTTTTCCAATTTGGTATTACCATTTTTATTGCTTCATTATGAAATTATAGTATGTGCCTGGAGTGTTTCGGGACTGATATATGTCTCTATGCAACTCTGTTTTTGCCGCCCATTACTGTGCTGGAAGCTTATACATTTCTCCGACCCGAGAAATGTAATCTAAACTGAACCTTGGTACTGCGCTCGGCTTGGAGGCAAAGGGGAGTTAACAGGTTCTTGGTACGCATTATAAGATATTAAAAAGACAGTTGGCCCACAGATTACCCAGGTTGGGGTAAAACGGTTTACAATTTGTAAACCGGGGGCAGGAAGAAAGGGCGGGGATTGGAGAAGAGTTTCCAGTACATTAAAGTTAGTTCACGTTTTGGAAAACCCAAAAGGGGCAAGTCGGATGAGGTTTCAATTTTCTGGATGATGAACTTGGGCTTCGCTGGGGGGAAATGGTTTGTAATCAATTTGGCAAGGGGGGGCATATTTTTAATGCTGCTCTTTTTGGCCGCGCGGTTTTTTTATTTAGGGGGATTAAAAATATCTATCTTTTTTTCTATTCCCACTGATATTTTTCGCCGTTAATTTTTGGGGCTATTACGCAGGGATACGGGGAATTAAATTAGCACTGGATCATTTCCACATTCCCGGGCGGTCTGACTTAAACTTCAAAGGGAACATTGTATTTCAATCTTTCTATTACTCGTAAAAACAGCCTGAATTTGTTAATTTTAAGGGCCCACCCAATGCATAAAAACAAAAAAGGGTAACAACAAAAAACACCGGTTAAAATATGGCAATTATAAATAATTTTTATTTTTTTATTTCTTTATGGTTTTAAAGAATTCCAGATTTTTGTTTATTTTCCTAGCTGGGGCTCTTTTTTTACATTATTTGAGGGGTCCCCCATTTCAATTTTCTCCTTGGGTATTTTTTGTTAATTCTACTGCATGAATTTCTTATGCCATTTTTCTGTTACCTTATAAAGGAGCATTAATTCTTCCGGCAATTGGCTTTTCCCTCTCCCAGTCGTTCCATTTTCACTTGCCAATATTTCCTTTTTTTTTTTGAAGTTCTATTGTTTTTCTCCTTCCTCGTTTTGGTTCAATTTCCCAATGCCTTTTCTTTCATCAATTTTTCTTTTCCCAATTTTTTTCAATTTTACTCTTTGCCTTCGCCCCGGTATAGGGATTGAATATATTTATCGAAAAGTCGGCAAGGGAGGAAAATTTCCCTTGAAACAAAACCCAGTTACAGTTTTCACCCATCAGGAGGAGGGATTTAAGATAGTAAAACCGGACCAGGGTCAATTAAAAGGGAGGGTAAGAAAAAAGAGGGGGGGAAAAAATGATCGTTACCCGGGCGAAGTGACCACACCACTGGACAAAAGGGGGATTGTCCAAACCCCATTAACACCCCAGTTACCACAACGGGCCAGAACAGCAATTCAGAAGGGGAGCGTTTCAGGCTATCATGACAGGGACAGAACCTAATCTCTTTTTCCCCCTTAACGGGTTTTCATTTGTTTTTTACAATACCTGAAAATTGTTGGGGGACCAAGGCCAACCTAACAGATTTTTAGGGGGGGCTCCCTTTCCAACCTTTCCATCCACAAAAGGGCTGTGCCGGAAAAGGGTGTACACTCACGCGGGGGCCCCATCTCAAAAATCAAAAGCTTCACCAAGGGGGGAAAAAAAAAAAAACACCGCAGAAGACTTTCGGTGTTGTTTGGGGTGTTGTTGGGGCTTTCTTTATTGGCAGGGTTTCCTTCAAGCACTAGGGTGAATATAGGGTCCCTCTCGCTATTAAATCTTCTCTTTCTGTCTTTCTCCTGCTTTTCTAACCCTTCTCGTCGAACTCCCTTTCTCACACCAACAGGGAAACACTTCAAAGGATTTGTATCTTCATATATTCTTTTTGCGGTTTAACCTCAAAAAAAGGTGAAAAACAACATATATGGATTGGGGTTTGTTCTTAAGGAGGGTACGGGCTATAATTTCAGATTGTGAGGAATGAGATGGGAGGAAAACGAAAGGAATTGAGTTTTTTTTTGCCTTCATAAATGGCCCCCACCACGGGTGGGTGAACTGGTTTTTGCTCTTGAGGAGGGGGCTATGCTTTGCTATGAGGGTTTAGGACATCAGGCAGTATGTCTTCCGGTTTAGGGGAATTATCATTGTATAATGTTGTTTCCTTATTTTTGTACCTTATAATGGGGGTTTAAATCCCCTGTTTGTAAACGGGGCTAAACTTCTTGGAAAACCTTTATTTCGATATTTTTTATACTTTATGGGTAATTTATCGTTTTATGGTATAAACCTTTAAATTAATTTTTCGAGTTAAACATCTTGTTACACACCTTTTTGTTTTGGATTTATTTCAGCAATCTGTTTTTTCTCCCCATTTCATATTTCTTTTTAACAACAACGGGGGGCCCAGGGTTCTCTGTCCTATCGACGGGGTGGGAACTCCCCTTTCTTTCTTTTCTTTTCAGTCTGCTCTTTAGCTTTTTGTTTCTCTCGCTTCCTTCCCCCTTCCTCTTTTGCTCCCCCTTTCCTCAAGTTTCATTAATCACATCCCAAAACACCCCGCCAAAGGTTCCTTTGCCCTCCACAAGGCCTTCTTCCTCCCTATTTTCAGTGGATGTTATTTTCCACTTTCTTTACCCTTCCTGCTCTATTTTCATGATCATTTTTCTCTGTGATTTAAACATCTCCCAAAAATTTTTCTTCTCTCTCCTTTGATAAATTAATTTTTTTTTACCCATTTTTTTTATTTTCTTGTTTTTTCCTCTATTTCGGTATTTGGTAACTGTTTCTTTTGAACATATTGGCCCCAAACTGGGGGGGAACCTCTGCCCAGGGCAAATTTAACCAAATCTCTCTTTGAAAGGCATGGGAATGACACACATTTACTGATGTTTACTACCCACCTTTATTAAACAAAGGAAAACTAATGAATTAAATTTAGATAAATATTAATTAAAAATTGTGTAAAATTAAATAAATTTTATTAAAGATGATGAAAAAAAACGTGATAATGAATAAAAACATTCGACAATAAATGATTTTAATAAATAAATTATAAATAATTTAATAATAATAAATAATAATAATAAAATTTGTAATTAATAAATAACATTAATTTAATCCAAAAAATCATCTTCATGGATAACGTATTCAATTAAAGATTTAACTGGATATTAATGCTAACTAAGAACAATAATGGATAAAATAAAAATCGATAATAATTTAAAGAACAAAACAACCCAAATATTGATAATAACAATAATTTAAAAATGACAGAACCGTTAACCAAAAATTGATTAAATAATAACCGATTATAAAACAATGAATAACAAATTACAAACCAAACCAAGTTGTTAATTGATAATACACGATGCTTTACAAAAAAACGGGATTGGATAAAAACAAAATTGGGATGGGATTTTTGATCATTTGACTAATGTGGAAAATGATATTAGTTTTGATTTCATAATGATAATAATAAAAACTGATAATGAGAATTGTCTATAATAACAATTAAATTTAAAAAGTTAATATTCAACAGGGGCAAATTGTGATAAAAAAAAAGATTATAATTCATCTAAGAATGATTAAGGAGGATTAAGAATAAAAAAAAACGTGACCAATAATAAATAATAATGATTAATAATAATAAGTAATAATTAATAATAAGAAAGAACAAACAACCAAACAAAAAAACAAACATTAATAAATTTTTAAATTAATGGGTTAATAAATAAATTAATATAATAAATAATAAATGATTAATGTAATAAATAATAATTAATTTAAATATTATTATTATTATTCATTAATATACAACATAAATAAATTAAACAAATGGTACTACTAATTAATCTACTTACTTTTTTACTAATGATGATGATATTAATGATAATAAAAATAATTAAACGATAATGATAATGATAATGGATAATAATGGAAAATGATAATAATTGATAAAAATTAATGATAAATTTATTAATTAAATTTCATTAATGGTTAAACCCAACACAAACACACAAAACAACCAAAAACCATCCAACAACCAATAATAATAAATAATAATAAATGGGGGATAATAATTAATTTAATAAACAAAAACAAACAAACAACAAACAAAAACCAAACAAAACCCCAAAACCAACAAAACAACAAAAACCACAAAACAACCAACAATTAAAATAATACCATAATAATAATTTAATTAATAAATAATAAATAATGAGAAATAATGATCGATGGATGGGGATGATGGATGATGGGGGATGATTGTATTGATAATAATTAATAATAATTAATAAATTTAATTAATACACTGGATTTAAATTAAATAAATAAATAATTAAATAATTAATAAATTTAGTATATATTGGATGGGATGGGATACCTAACAATAACATAATAAAACAGGAACCACAAACAAATTAGTATTTAAATAAATTTAATTTAATTAACAATAACAAACCAAACCCAACAAACAACAAACCAATAATAACTTTTATGATAATAATAAATTTTTATAATACTAATAATAAATAAATTAAAATATAATAATAAAATAATAAATTTAATAAATGATTAATAATCCTATTATTTTTAGTCATAAATAAATGACTTTAAATAATAATAATAATTAAATTTGGAAATACTAATTGGGGATACATTTTTAACTAATAATAATAAAATACTAGTTTTTAATAATAATACATACTAATAATAATAATTTTTAATTTAAATTTAATTTATAATAATAAATGATTCTGCTAAATAATAATGGATGGATGAATGATTTGGATGATGGATAATGATAAATTGATAAAATTAAAAAAAAAACAAAAAAAAAAAACAAATTATAATTAATAATGAATGATTTAAAATGATAATAATGAATTACAAAAAAGAATTAAAACCTGTGCTTTTTATATCCCCTGACTTATTTTTACCAACTTTCTTTTTTTACCTTATGGTTCCCATACTTACCTTGTTCTTAATTCTTTGTCTCATTTTGCTTTTCGACTAATTTTTCAACATTTACAGGGTATTGTTTTTCTCACTCGTTTTTTTTTTTTCACTAGTGTTTTTCCCCCGTTTTTTTTCCTTTACGGGATACCCATTTTCTTGACACTTCGTTCATACTTTTTTTTTCCTGTCTCATTAATATTCTTTGATGTTGCCCGCCCCATTGGGTTTTCATAGTTTTTACTTTTACTCTTTTTTATTTTTTTGTATCTTCTTTAAAAACTTAATTTTAAACACATCTCAAAATACACTGTTTTAATAAATAGATGAAACATTCACCAAAGCGCAGGGGGGGGGAAGGGGGCCACCAGTTAATTAAAAAAGGTTCAAGCCAGGGGGGTCGGTTCAGAGGTGAGCGAGAGGGGGCCTTTTTTTATGCTTGTGTGGGTGGGGGGGACAGGAAACCATTAGAATTTTTAGGGTGGCGGGGTGGAATGGTGCTCATTCGGTGTGCTGTGGGGCGGCTTTCGTGCCCTCTGTTGTGTTTCCAAGTTAAATTTGGCCAACATGGTGTGTTTTGGTCTTGTGTTAGTGGTTTATGTTTCGAAAGATTTTGTGCGAAAATTAAAAATGTATAAATATGGGATTTTGCTATTTCTTTTAGGGCAGCCCAGTGATGGTATTTTATTTGTTTCTTTTTATTGGTGGGGGGGGACACAGGATTACTTTTCCAAATCCTCCTTGAGGAATTCTTCATGCACAACCAAACAAAGGGGGACCGCCCAAAAACCCAACCAAATGGGGGGACGGTTTAACCTGTAAGTTGGGTAACACGGCTAACCAAAAACCCCAACCATTTTTCTAAAAATAAAAACCTCGTACGGAGTCTGATTATCAAAAAACTCAATAATAAAATAAGGGGAACCTACCAATTTAAGATGATTAAAAAAGGCTAATGATAATAAGAAGGATACTGAGGGAAAACCTCCCCCCCCCAAGTGTTTTAATAATAGCGTAACAAGTTTTATGATGATAAAATTTTGATAAAAACATGATGGATGACTGATCAATAATTAATAATAATAAAACAAATAATAATAATGGATAATGTAAATTGATTTGTAGGAAATATGACACACAAATAACAAATAATAATAATAGGTTATAAATTCATGGCTAAACAATAATGATAATAATGAAGTGAATTAATAATAAAAAACAAGTAACAAAACAAACCAAACAAATAATAAATAATGATTTAATCAATTAAAAAAACAAACCAAATAATTAATACTAAATGATATTGGATAATAATAATAATAATAATAATTGGATTACTTAATTTTTTTACTAAATTAATAATAAAACCCCCCCACTAATAATTCGCGTAAATAAATAATAAACAAACAGTAATATTTTACTAATGCTTAATAGTGATTAATAACAAACAGCTTAATTAATGATTGATAAAAATAATTAATAACAAAATAAAAACAAAAATGAAAGTTGAAAAAGAAAACAACATGATTTTTAGAAAAGGAGTAAGAGGGAGCGGAAAATTTTAACAAGGCTAAAGCAAATGAGAATAAAAAAATGTGGATAAAGTTTACAAAAAAAAAAAAAAAAAAAAAAAAAAAAAAAAATGTGATTATTCAGGAAATAAAAACATTTTTACCATTCTTCTAAAAGGAGAACTTATTTTCTTGAAAAACGCATCGAAAAAAAAAAAAAACATCACCGGACCAATTTGATTCCAAGGGCGGGGGGGCCATTTTTCCCTCCCCTCGGGGTTCAGGATAGGGCTTACTATGGTGGACCACGGGTACATCCCTTGGGCTTTAGGGCCTAACAGGAGGGTGACGGGAAAATTTTCCCTGCAGATTTTCCCCAAAAACGCGTAATTCCTTTGACCCACCAAGGGAGGGGAGGGGAGGGAAGGCACCAAAATTGGGGACGGGGTGGGGGGAGGGGGAGGGGGCGGAGGAAAGAAAAAGGAGGCAAGCAATGTAACAAAAAAGGGAAAAGTTGGAAAAAAAAAACAAACAACGGGGTTTCAAAAAATCGATCATGATTTGGATTACCAGGTCAAAAAACGGGTGAGAGATGGAGGCTATATTCAGGCGTGACGATAGAAAAAATACTTCAGCGTCTGGTTTCTTAAGGATTGGGTTTCTTTGTGACTAAACGGAGGGGGGGAAGCGAGGGGGGGGACGAAGACGCATAGGAAAGTTGGGAAAAAATGGAAAGAAGTATTTGATAAAAAATTGTAAAGGGGGAATGTATTCATGAAAAAAAGAGGAAGCCATATAAAAAACATGTCAAAAAAAAAAAACCACAAAAAAAAATTAAAAAACGATAAGTGTAAAAGGCTTGGGATGCTTTGTCCTTGATGGCACTGTTTGGGTGCCAAGCGGTTAGGCGGTTTCTCGCCTGGCCCCAATCTTGGCTGATTCCGAGGTTTCAGTTTCCCGGCGGCCCATTTCCTTTGTTGTACCAACAATGGGGGAATTAGAAAGCAAAATGGAAAAAACCAAACCCCGGGGGGCTATCGTTTCAACCATTTGTAAAACCAAATGGGTAAATATAACTAAAATTATTTTTTAATTATTCATTGTGTGCTATCACTCCGGGGGCGGCTTCACGGGTGGGTGACATTAATACTTCGTGCCCCCCCCCCCCCAAAACCACAACCCGGCTTTCGGATAGTAGTTTTAATCCCCCTCCTTTTCACCCACCACCAAACCCCACACCCACCCACCACACACACACCCCAAAACACACAAACCAACACACCACAACCAAACTCACAGACAACCAACCACACCCCAATCACACCCACACCACCCAACACACACACAAAACACCACAAACCCACACACACACTCCCAAAAAAACCTCAACCCCCCCCACTTCTTCTCACCACCCACCACACAACCAACACACCACCCAAACACAACCAACACAAAACCACACACACACACACACCCACACAACACACACCAAACACACAACACCCCACACAACACCAAACCAACACCACACCACGCACACAAAACGGAAGCGGGGGGGGGAAGTGGGGGGACCGTAGGTGGACACTGCTTATAATTTACTTGAATGTTTCGTTAGTAATTAAAAAACCCACTGTTTCCATACTCAATGTTATATTAATTTAAGTGGGCTATTTAGAAACTGGTTTTGTTTCTCCAATAGTATTTAGTGGTTGGGAAAAGGGAATTCAGTAATATTCATTCAGAAATATAATTAAAAACAAATAATTATGCTGAATTATTATTAATTTATTTTTTGAGTAATGGATTACAAATTATTTTGAAGAAGGGGAATGGTTGCACGGGGAGTTACCTCTTATTTCCCAGGCCTCTTAATTTCCAGGTGTTCAACTTTTTAATGATTTTCGGTCTTTAGATAAGATTGATATTATTGTGGGGTGACAACCCCACCACGTGCCCACACAAAATCAAAACCACCCCCACCACCCCCAACCCACCTACCCACAACACACCCAAAAACAACCACACCAACCCCACACAGGGACCCCATCTTAAACAAACCAGGGGAGGAAACCCGTGTGTGTGTTGCGCCTTGGGCATGTTGTTGGGATAGGTGCGTGTTAGTTTTCGGGGGGGCGATGATTTGTTAGTTGTTGATGGAATCCATGTTTTTAATTTTAGATTTGGAAAAAATAAAATAAACTTTGGGGGGGGCGTTTTTCTCCCCAAAACTTTAATTACTATATTTCCGATTCTGTTCTTTACATCCTTAATAAGGGGCCTTGGGGTGTCTTTTCCTATTAAAAAACCCAAGGGAATAATTGTCTATGGGGAAAAAAATAAATATTTTGGATTAACCAATTAATTTAGAAACCTTAATTGTATTGAAAAAACAAGAAGGTTTACGTCATCCCTGCCAGATTCCCTTTCCCATTTATTGTTAAAAAAACAACTTTTCTTCAAAAAACAAAAGACCATCCAGGGGCAAAGGGGAATTTTTTAAAATAAATATTTTAAAACTTTCTCTGGGGGAACCAATTGAAGTGTTTGTTCCTTTTAGGTAAAAAAAAATAAAGTATTCAAACAGGACCGCACAACCGACTTGGAGGAAAATCAAGGAAACTTCGGTGGTTGAAAAGGAAAAAACAAATAAAATTCGCTTGATTGTTAAACCATTATTCTGTTAGAAACAAAAGCGAAAACCGGAATACCAGGGGAAGGGTCCAACAGTCAAACGGAAAAAACATTGGCATTTCCGGGAAAAATTACCGGCCATTTAAGTGGCACCGACAAAGTAACCCTTTAACTGCAGGGATTAAAAACTTTGCCAAAAAAAAGGTTCCTGAAAACAGCGGGATGTTTAAGCCTCGTTTGACGTTCCAATAGCCACTTCACTTGCTTTTAACCTTGTTGAGTGAGGGAGAGGAAAATGCACTTTTAACCGCAAATTTTCTGTCATTTCAATTTTCTATCAGGATAAAAACCAAAAAATATTATTAAACATGTACCCCATCTTTAGGTATATATTGGTCCCCACATTGGCTATTTATTATCCTTTTTTTCATTAGGGAGAATTCCCAGAAAGGTTTTTGGGGGGTGAACAAACAAAAACATTCTCGTTGGGGCGATCTATGTGCGGTTTTCGGAATGGGGGGGGGGGTCCAGTTCGGCAATTCATTTCTCGGGCCAAAAACGCTGGTTCGGGAAATTTTCCCCTGAACGGAATCCTAAAATTTCCTTCTATGCTTTGAGGCGGGGCAATTACTGGAAGTAACCCTCAAAATAACAGGTCTTTCAGCGGGCTAAGGGTTTTCGTCGTGAGGGTTCGTTCCCTACCCATCCAAAAGCGTTCTGTTCTCATTTCCGGCCCCGTTAGTTAAAGGTTAAAGGACAATTTTGCCAATTTTTTTATAATGTAAAACAGGGGGCAAGTAATTGACCAATTGGATAAAGTGGGGACGTCCCGGGGAGGAAAAAATATGGTGGACTTCTGGGGGAAAGGGGTAGGGGGTTTAGGCGATGCGGGGGGGATAGGGGGGTTTAAGGTAAAATTGGCGGGGGGGGGGGGATCGATTCCAGTGTGTGGGTATGGGGGAGGGGGGGGGGTGGGGTCAGAGAAAAGCTACCTTTCCCTCCGCGGTTTTTAAAGAAGGTTTTTTGGATCATTACGGCGGTTCCTTTGGTGGAAGTTCAGGGGAAAGGGGGCTCAATTCGTTACATTCATTCTCCGCAAAAAACACGCTTGTTCGATCTTTGGTTTCCCTCCGGGATTTTCTATTTTTCCAATGTCCTTTTTTTTACAAAATTGGCCCTATTTATGGGCGGGAATTCGCCCAAATATTGGCAACCCCCATCCAAACTTACTGTCCCCCCATATATGCATATAGGATACATTCCCCAGTACATAACATAATTATAGTTATATGTATGTGTAATATGTATTAATATACTTATACCATATATATATATATATATATAATAATTTTAATATATAATATATATTATATATATATATATATATAATATATATATATTATATATTTTGGGTGGTCGGTGTGTGTTGTGTGGTGTGTGTGTTGTGTGTGTGTGTGTGTTTTGTGTGTGTGTGTGGTGGTGTGGGTGTGTGTGTTAGGTGTGTGTGTGTGTTGGTTGGGCCATGTTGCTGGGGGACTGTTGTGACTATTATGTGTGTGTGTGTTTAATGGTGTTTGTATGTGTGTTTATGTATGGGGACTGTGTGTGTTGGTGTGTGTGTGTGTACACAGCCCCATTATGTTTCGCAAAAAAAATACACGCCCAGACTATTTTAAATGTTAATTACTCCCAAAATCCGGGGAACCACCACGTTGTTAAAACTATGCGGGCATACTATTCATTGTTTAAAAACAAAACTCGTTTAATAAAATAATACACATTAATTTGTAAACTTTCTGTGAAAAAGTATCCTTTATCCTTCGATAGGAGAGGGGAGGGGGGGGGGGGGAGGAACAAAAACTATAACATGAAAAACTGGCTTTGTGTTTGGTGAAAAATCTTTACTTTTTAAACGACTAATTTAAAGGCCCCATGGGGTAATAAGGGTGGACAAACAACTGCGGGAAGGAGGGAACCAAATCTTACTTGTTTTTAGCATTAACAGGTTTTTTGCCTGCTTGGAACCTCTCTCTCCAGCATAGGCTACTGTTTCGGCCCAAATGGGTTTATGGGGGGGGAGTGTTGCGGGGCTTTTGCCCCCTGGGTAAATCGTTTTATAACAAAAACGCATCTGATAATTAATTTTACTTCGTGACAAAGGCAAATTAATATATTTGTAAATACATTATACAAAAGGGCTAATAAAATCAGGATTTCATATATATTTATTTTTATTGTTTGCTTTACTGTTTTGAGGGATTTACAGTAATTTTCAAATCTGCCTAGCTAAAGGGGACAAAAAACTTGGTTCAAAACAAGGGAAGTCTACTGTGATAAGGGCCTTTTCAATTTTCCTCACTTAATTCCTCCAAAAAAAAACACCCCACCCTCCCCAAACTTCCTGGGTTTTTTACTGGCTAAACCCCCCACCCCCTTTTCCCCCCCTCCCCTCTTGCCTTCCCCCCAAACAAGGGGTTGTTGCGCCGCCTGGCCCACCATAAAATCAAAACCCCCCCCACCCACCAACCACAACCAACACACCCACCACCAAACCCCCAACCACCACAACACGCACCCACGCCACACGGCCCACCCACCGCACCCCACCAGTCACCACGCACCACGCAAACGCCCAACACAACACACAACCACCACCCACCCACACCACACCCACAAACACACACAAACACAAACCACCCCCACACCAAACCAAAACACACCCACCACCACCCAAACCATTAATATATATATATATATATATTATATATAATATATACTATATAATTATATGGTGTATATATATATATGTGTGTGTGTGGTCGTGTGTTTTATTATTTTTTGTTCAAAACCAAGCCCTTCATTGTTCTCCTCTGCAGGGATTCTAGGGCCTTCCTTCCCCCAGTTTAATCCAATGGGAGGGGTAAAGGTCCATTTAAAAAAACAAGTTATCCACC
>NW_023664755.1:10000-13503 GCF_015228065.2 Penaeus monodon
AGTGTTTTTATTCCTTGTTTTTATTCTATTTATATTCTAATTCCCCTTTTCTTTCCTTGCAGGTGCGTTGGCTGCCGCCTTGGTTCGCTCTTTCTGTGTCTTCCGGTCAGTGATTCTGGCGGAGGGATACAAGCGTACTTCTTATTTTCGAGTCTGACGGCTTGTTTTATTTTGTGTTTTATATGTAATTATTTGCTTATTTAGTTATCTGTTTTTGTTTTTTTTTATTCATTTGATGTAATTAGTTTATTTTTTTATTCATTCATCTGTTCTGTTGAGTGATTTTGGCGGAGGGATACAAGCGTACTCCTTATTTTCGAGTTTGACGTTTTTTTGTGTGTGTTTTATATGCAATTAGTTTATTTGTTTATTTATTTATCTGTTTGTTTTATTTGATGTAATTAGTTTATTTGTTTAATCATTCATCTGCTCTGTTGCGTGATTCTGGCGGAGGGATACAAGCGTACGTCTTATTTCCAAGTTTGGCGGTTTGTTTTATTATTTATTTAGTTTTGTTGGCCTGTGTTTTTATGTAATTAGTTTATATGTTCATTCATTTATCTGTTTTTTTTTATTTGATGTAATTAGTTTATTTGTTTATTTATTCATCCGTTTTGTTGAGGGATACAAGCGTACTTTTTATTTTCGACTGTGAGGGTTTGTTTTATTGTTTTGTTATTTATTTTTTACTTGTTATTTGTTTTATTTGATTTGATTTACTTGATTAGTTGGTTTATTTGTTTATCTGTTGGGTCAGTATGGCGGGGGGATACATGCATACATTTTATTTTCGAGAGTATGTTTCCGTATGTATTTGTTCATTTTTTATTGTTTTACTTGATTTGATGTGATAAATTTACATATTTATTTGTTTACTTATTTGTTTATCTGTTCTGTTGAGTGAGTAAGGCGGAGGGAAACATACGTACGTTTTATTTTCGAGCTTAAGTTAATCTTTTTTCAGTTCTTAAGTATTGTATTTTTTATTGTTTGTGTTTATTTTTCTTAATTTATTTTACTGTATTTTTTATTTCTATTGAGTGTTTTATTGTGGTGGAGGGATACACACGTACATTCTATTTTACTCATATTATTTTGTAGTTTTATATTTTTTTATATATACATGTTATATTTTTTTTTGTTTTACTTACATTTTTCTTATATTTATTTGACTTCATTTCTGTTGAGGGATGCAGGCGGTGGGATACACACGTATTCTCTCTCTCTCTCTCTCTCTCTCTCTCTCTCTCTCTCTCTCTCTCTCTCTCTATATATATATATATATATATATATATATATATATATATATATATATATATATATATATATAAAATTATTTTTTTTTTTTTTTTTTTTTTTTTTTTTTTTTTTATGTTTGTATACCTTTTCTGATTTTTTACTTCCATTTTTATTTGTTTTTCTTCATCGATTATTTCGTGTTCTGTTTTATGTTACGTTTGTGTGATACTTTGTCTACTGTTTTACGACATTCCAATGTTATGTCTGCCGCTTTTATTTTCTATTTTATTACTTTTTTTTATTCTTCTTCTCTTTACTTTTCCTTTCTCACTTTTATTTTCTATTTTATAATTCTTTTTCTTTTTCTTCTTTTTTTCTTTTTCTTTCTTTCTTTTCCTCTGCGGTTTTTCCTTTACCTTGGACGCCTCCGCTGCCTCGCCGGGGGGTCCTACCTGAGATTTAATGGGGGGTGGGGGGGTAAGAGAGGTTAGGGATGGGGTAAGGGGGAGATGGGGGGTAAAGGGGGTGAGGGAAGGGTAAGGGGGGTGAGGGAGGGGGTAAAGGGGGGTGAAGGAGGGGGTAAAGGGGGGGAGGGAGGGGTAAATGGAAATGGAGGAAGAGGCAAGAAAATTGAGCGAATGAGGAGGTGGGAAGTGAGTAAGAGGAGGGGGGGAAGGGAGAAGAGAGGGAGGGGATAGGAGGGGAGGGGGTAAGGAGGAAGGGAAAGGGAAGTGCAGAAGGAAGAGGAGGCGTAGAAGGGGAAGAAGGAGCAGGAGGAGATAGAGAAGATGAAGGAGAAGAAAAAATAGATGAGAAAGAGAAGGATTAGGAAGAGGAAGAGAAAAATGAAGAGGAAGAGCAGAGAGAAAAAAAGAAATTGATAAAGAAAGGGACGAGGGAAGAGAAGAGAAGAGAGGAGGCGAGAAAGGAAGAGAAAGGGGGAAGCAGAGAGGAGGAAAGAGGAGAGGAGGCAAGGAAGGACGGGAAAGGGGAAGCAGAGAGAAGAGAGGAGAGGAAGCAAGGAAGGAAGGGAGAAGGGGAAGCAGAGAGAAGAGAGGAGAGGAGGCAAGGAAGGACGGGAGAAGGGAAAGCAGAGAGGAGAGAGGAGAGGAGGCAAGGAAGGAAGGGAGAAGGGGAAGCAGAGAGAAGAGAGGAGAGGAGGCAAGGAAGGACGGGAGAAGGGGAAGCAGAGAGGAGAGAGGAGAGGAGGCAAGGAAGGAAGGGAGAAGGGGAAGCAGAGAGAAGAGAGGAGAGGAGGCAAGCGGGTGGCGGGGCGACGGGAAGAAATTTTCGGGGGCTTTCAGGACGCTTGAGTCAGTTATCATTTGCATGTTAAGATAACACTCTCGCTCCCCCTCCCCCCTCGCTCCTCCTTCTCCTCCTCCTCCTTCTCCTCCTCCTCCTCCTCCTCCTCCTCCTCCTCCTCCTCCTCCTCCTCCTCCTCCTCCTCCTCCTCCTCCTCCTCCCCTTCTCCCTCCCTCCCTCCCTCCCTCCCTCCCTCCCTCCCTCCCTCCCTCCTCCCTTTCCTCCCCATCGCCTCCAGAGATGTTATACCGGCCGTGTTGCTCATGTTGCTGGTGTTGTTGCAATTGCAATCGGCAGCGAGAACAAGACCGAGGCCCGTGACAGGTGAAGTCAGCGATGGATTAGGGGAGGGGGGGTGGGGGGGAGATTGTGGGTAGTGGGTGGGGGTGGGGGGGGGAGATTGGGGGTTTAGTGGGTGGGGTGGGGGAGTTTGTGGGTAGTGGGTGGGGGTGGGGGGGAGTTTGTGGGTAGTGGGTGGGGGTGGTTTTGAAGGTTTTGGGTGATTGGGGAGGAGGGAATGGGTGGGGTAAGTATATAAGGAGGTGGGGTATGGGGCAGGGGGTAGTGGTGGTGGTGGGGGGGGGGATGATGAGGAGGTGGGATGGGGTTGGTGTTGGGGGTAGTGGGGTTGGGGGGAAGTATAGGGAGGTGGTGGGGGAGAGGGTAGAGGGGGTGGGTGGGGGATAGGGTTGGTGGAGGCATTTGGTAGGGGGGTGTGAGGGAGAGGAGATGATGTAGGGGAATGGGTAGGAGTGGAGGGACGTGTGTGGATAGAGAGCGAATGTGGATAGACGTGAATAGCGGATAAAACCTGATGTGGATGGAAAGTGGAGGGGAGCGTACTTACCTAGTGGAAAAGGACATGTGGATAGAAAGTGGGTATGGATGGGTATGCATGCGTGTGGGTAGCGGATTACCATAGGGGGGAAGAAGGGAGCATGTGTGGCTAGACAGGGTGG
>NW_023664756.1:0-2500 GCF_015228065.2 Penaeus monodon
AAATTTTTTTAAAAAAAAGTTTCAGGGGATTTTTGGGGGGGGAAATTCCCCCAGGTTTTTCCCCCAAAGGGTGGGGTTGGGGAGGGGCGGGTTAGGGTATTGGGGGGAAGGGGGTTTTGGGAAATTAGTGGTTGAGGACGAAAGCTAAAGGAAAAGGACGAAAAGGAGAGAAATTAAAGGACCCGAGAAGAGGAATAAAAAAATGAAAAGGCACGGCGGAATAGAAAAAGTAAAAAGCGAGGAGATTGTAGGGGAAAAAAAACGAAAACGAAAAATCGCGAAGTAAAAAAGAAAGAAGAATGAGCAAAAGGGGGTGAAAAAAATAGAGAAAACGAAAAAAAAGTAAGAATAGCATGACGAGAAAACAAACCCAGCATGTAAAAAGGGAAAAGGGGAAATCAAGGAAAGGAACAAAAGAGATACAAATATAACAAAAAAACTAAGTATTTAGGAGAGACAAAGGGAAGGGAGAAGAGGGTAAAAGGGGGTAGGGGGACAAAGGGAAAAAAGGGGTGGGAGGATAAGGGGAGAGGGGTTGCAGTCCAGGTGGGGGGGGGGGGAAGGGTCGAGCCCCGATATGTTTTATAAAATTTATATATAAATAATAGAAAAAGGACAGATGATAGTGATAGATGTAAATATAGAGTGTATATAATTATATTAAACATATTATACAAATATTACATATTATATTAAAAATTTATTTACTTTATATATATAAATTATTTTATATATATATATTTATATTATTATTATTTTTAATTACAAAATGACAAAAACACCACATAGAAAAACAGAATAAGTTTATTATATATAAAAAATTATATATATATATATATATATATATATATATTATATATATGATATATATAAAGTAAATCTTTTGATGTAAATTTATAATATATTAAAATATATATATATATTTAATATATATTTTAATTATTATATGCATAATGTTTTTATGTATATAAATATAAAAACACACACTAGAAAAAATAAAATAGTTTTATAAATATTATATATAATATTATATATTATATATATATATTATATATGATGTATATATATACATACATCATATATTAAAATTATATATATATAATAATATATTATATATTATATATATATATATACATATTATTATATATCTATTTCTTTTTTCTAATGTGTGTTTGTGTCTAGTGTGTTGTGTGTTTTTATAAAATAAATATTATTAAAAATATATATATATATTCATATATATAATTAAAAAAATTTTTTATATATTATATTTTTAATTATATATATGTAAAATTATATTGTATGTATTATTTTTATATCTACAATCAGTAATATATAAATGTATATATACCTATATTCTAAATATTATAAATATAAATATAAAATTTTATTAATAATAATAATAATATATATTTAATAATATATATATTTTAATAATATAATATATATTTTAAATATATATAATTATAAAAATTTTTATATATATATATTACAAACACCACAACACCCCAAACACACACACCCCACACAACAAACAAATTTTATAAAATTTTCAAAATATATATATACTAAAATTTTCATATATATATATTTAATTTTTTGTAATTCATATTTTAATATGTATATATAATATAATATTATATATACAATATTATATATAAATATATAATTATATATATATAATTATATATAATATACAAATATATCTATCTATCTTCTTCTTTTTCTATTATCTATCTATCTACTATATTATATATTAAATTTTATATATTATAGCACAAGACACATCACACAACCACACCAAAACCCCACACACACACACCCCCACACACACACATACACCCCAAACACACACAACAACACACACACACCACACAACACACAACACAAAATATAATATTAATATATATATAAAATATTTATATAAATATATAAAATATATAATATAAAAATATATATTATATATTTATTTTATATATTTCTATTTCTTCTAGTTTTTGTGGTGTGTGTGTATGGTTTATTGGTTTTATATTATATATATATATATATAATAGTATATAATATTAAAATTTAAAATATATATTATATATATAAAAAAATTCTATACAACATAAATTAATTATTTTAAATAAATTTATATTTAATCTATATAATTTTATATAACATATACATATAAATAATACATATATGTATAAAAACATTTTTTTATTAAAATATAATATATATACATCATACATACATATTTAATAAAAATTAAATATATATATAATATATATATAATAATATATATATATAATTATATATATATTTTTAATATTTTATAATTATATTTTTAATATATAAAATATATAATATTATATATTATAATTAATTATAATTAACTATATATCACACACACACACACATACCCCCCACACACACACACCCAAAACCAACACACACACACATTATTAATATATTATATTTATATATATATATTATTATTATAAAATTAAAGTAT
>NW_023664756.1:7500-13502 GCF_015228065.2 Penaeus monodon
CAGGAACACAGAACACGGGAACAGACACGGGATCACAGGAACACAAAACACGGGAACAGACGCGGGATCACAGGAACACAAAACACGGGAACAGACGCGGGATCATAGGAACACAGAACACGGGAACAGACACGGGATCACAGGAACACAGAACACGGGAACAGACACGGGATCACAGGAACACAGAACACGGATCCGTCTTCATTTCGTTAGAACTTCTTTTCTCTGTTAATCTTGGCTCTACTGTATTTAAGCGAATAGAAAATAAATGGACGTCTCCTCCTCCGGCCCTCGAGGAAGGTAGAGTCCTGATAAAAAAAAATGTAAAGAATTAAACTCAGAAATAATGGTCTTTTAATATCTAGTGTGATATTAGAATTCAAATTAATATTACAAGAAAAACAAAAAAACAAAAAGGAGAGGGGGGATGAGACCTTACCCGTTCCGTGTTAGTAACGAACTGAACGTTCACGGAAGCTATTCGTCCGACTAATTCTTGACAAAACCGAACCTGAATCGGTTCGGATTCATGGAGCTTCAGAGTTAGCTAAACAGCTAACTATCCACGTAATTATTTTATCCTCATTTAATAGGCCATTCCTTCACAATATGTGTGTATGATATGTATATATATATTTTTTTCTATGGTTATATATATATATATATATATATATATATATATATATATATATATATATATATATATATATATATATAATACGCAAACATATATATATATATATAATTATATATATAATACATACGCACACAAGCACATTTAATTACGTTTTTAGGTTCGATTGGGTGTAGTTAAGTTGGATTAGTTTAGGTTTAGCTTAGGTTAGGCTTAGTTCGTTTTGTTTATTTTAGGTTAGTTAAGCTAGATTAAGTTTAGTTAGAGCAAATTAGGTTTGGTTAAATTCGGTATAGTTACGTTAGGTTTAATTAGTTTAGGTTAAATCTCGTCAAATCAGGTTCAGTTAGTTGAGGTTAGGTTCAGCTAAGTTAGGTTAGGTTAGATTAGATTATGTTAGGTCCAGTTAGGTTGGACTTGGTTTAGTGAGGTTAGCTATGGGTAGGTTTGATTAGCTGATGTATGTTGATGTTAGTTCAGGTTCAGTTAGGCTATGTTAGATAGGTTAGGTTAGATTAGGTTTGGTTTAAGTAGGTTAGTTTAGGTTAGGGTAGGTTAGTATGTTTTTGTTAAGTAGTTTCGTTAGTTTAGATTAGGATCAATTTACGTTATATTATCTTGTTATATTAGGTTGTGTTAATTAAGATTAGGTTTATTTAGTTTATGTTGAGTATAATTATGTTTAGTTAGGTTAGGTTAAATAATGATGGATTACATTTACTTAGGTTGGGTTAAATAATGTAATAACCAAACCTAACTTACCCTACCCTACCCTAACCTGACTAAACCAGACCTAGCTTAACTTAATTGAACCTGAACTAACCTAAACAAACATAAGATAAACTAACTTAACAAAACCTAACTAAACCTAACATCTAATCTAACCTAACTAAATCTAACCCTAGCTAGCTAAACGTGAGCTAACCTATCTTAACCTAACCTAATTTTACAAATGTAAACTACTCTAACTAAACCAAAGTTAATTAACCAAACCTTACCAAAAGTAAACCCAATTTACCTTAATCTAACCTAACCGAAACCTAACCTAACCTAACTAAACACAATCTAACCCAACCTAAAAACATAAATAACTAAACCTAAACGAATGCAACTTAACCTAAATTAATTAAAGTTAACCTAACCTAACCTAACCTATTTAAGTATATAACTAACCCTAACCTGATAAGCCTAAAATAATCTAACCTAACCTTGCCTAACTAAACCTAATCTCACCGAAACGAACTAAATCTAAGCAAAACTAGCCCAAAACTAACCTAAGCTATCTGAAGTAAAGGTAAAATATTCTAGCGTAACAATCTATCATACCCTAACTAAACCAAATCGAATTTAACTTAAGCTTATCTAAGGAAACTAAACCTAACCCATCTTAACTTAAACTAACCTAACCAAACCAAACCCTGCTATACCCTAATATAACTAAACCTAACCTAATCCATACTAACCTAATTAGATCAATCTAACCTAACGAAACCTAATCTAACATAACACAACATAACGTAACTAAACCTTCTCTAATGTAAATAAATTAACTTAACGAAACCTAACCTAACAATCCCTAAACTAACATAATATAACCTTAACTAAACTAACGTATCCTAAACCAACGAAACCTATGCTAACATAAAATAACACAATCTATCCCACCTAAATGTCACCTAACCTAAACAAGGCCAACCTACCTAACTTATATAAAACTAACCTAACCTAACCTAACTATACGTAACGAAACGTAACCTAACCAAATCTAACCTATTCAAATCTATCCTAACGTAATATAACAAAACGCAATGAAACCTAACGTAACTTAACCTAACCAAGATACTAGGCAGGTAGATACACAAATAGATAGATGGGCCGGTGAGAAGGCTGACTAGCAAGAAAGATGGGTAGGTTGATAGATAGACAGATACGTAGGTAGGTACGTAGGTAGGTAGTAGATAACTAGATAGGTAGATACGTAGGTAAGTAGATAGAAGTGTAGGTAGGAAGGTAGGTAGATAGCCAATTATCTAACTGGACATATAAATTATACAAATATACATACTTATACACACAGAAACACATGCAAATATAAATAAATAAATAAATAAATGGATATATATATATATATATATATATATATATAATATATACATATATATATATACACTGTACATATACACACACATACATATGTATGAATACATATCTACCTATCTATTTATCTACGAATCTATCTATCTATATAAATACGTGAGTGTATGTATGAATGTATTTATTTATATCTATGTATATGCATATATATATATATATATATATATATATATATATATATATATATATATATATATATATATATATATATATATACATACACACACCTAATATATATGTATATGTACATATATGTATATATTTTTTCATATACATGTGTGTGTATGTGTGTGTGTGCCTCTGACCCCGCCCACCTCTCATGCTGGCCGCACCCCCAACAGCACGAGGCTCTGCCCCCTCGGCGACTCTCTTCCCTCAGCCACACCTCCAACTGGCACTAAGCTCCGCCCTCACATAGAGGCTCGACCAATAGCATTCCCAAGGAGGAGGGGGAAGTAAGGCTCGACGAGGAAGGAGGCCCGCCATTGGATCATCCAGCGGGAGTCTTCTCCCATTGGCTGGAACGACGACGCTGCTCGAGGGCGCAGCCGGAGACTCGGAAGGAACAGAAGAAGGGAAGAAGCGATCCAAAGAAGACGAAGCAATAAGGGAAGAATGAGACAAAGAAAAATAAGAAGACGAAAAGGGGAAGAAGCGATCCAAATAAAATGGAATAATAAGAAGAGAATAAGATTAATAATAATAATAAAAGAAGAAAAGGATAACTTGAAGAATAAGAATAACAAGGTAAGTGGAACAAACAATAGAAAAAAAGATGGAACAATAAGAAAAGAGTAAGGTTAATAATAATAATAAGAAGGAAAGTAGAAGAAACAATAGAATTAGATTAAACATTAATAAAAATATGTGATAATAATAATAATAAAATAATTAATGTAATTATAAATAAAATTAGAATGAAATAATAAATATAACAAGGTTAAGCAAGAACAACGAAAAAGAAATCCAAAAGACAGACAAACAATAAAAAGTAGAATATGAAAACATTAAAGATGAGAATGAGAAAAATAAGAAAAAGAAAGAAAATTTCAACACACGCACACACACACACACAAGGATGTCTATATATATTGATTATGGGGAAAATGAAGACAATAAAATTAATAAAAATTAATAGAAAAGGAAAAAAATGAAGAAGAGGAATATTGGGAAGCATAAAAATAAGATGAAAACATGAGCTGGAAGTGAAACGAAAATCAATCATCTGAAAGTTGATCGCAAAATAACTAGAAACAATTGATAAATAATGAAATAATATCTACGGTGGTAAAAAAGATAAATAAATAAAATAAATATTATACAATAATATCAATAACAAAAAAAATAATAGATACAACACTAAAATGACAAAAATATTAATAGATAATGAACCATGAAAATGATAAGTGAATAAATAATATACAATAATAATAAAATATCTGAATTATGAATGAATAACAAACATAATAATCAAAAATGATTATGAAATAAAGATGGTGAATAAATAATCAATCATTATAAATATAAACTTATTCACTTATCATTATTCTGTCCTTATTAGTGTGGATTAATTAGGGTAATTAGTGCCCCGGGCGGTTCATAATTATCTCAAGTAAGTACATTTGATAAATTAACAAGCAAATTCATTGTTAACGGAAGCAACTGTGTACCATCAATCAACCAATTACGTAATTCCAGTTGACTGAAATCAAACGATTCAGTTTAATAATAAACAATATAATTATCAATTTCTAAATTTATTCATTTTAACTGATTAGTCATCATGTTAAATAACAAACTCTAAGATCACAATATACAAACAAAATCAGTAATAAAAAAATGACTGTCTCCAATACAAGATGGTTTTCATGCGAGAGTCAAAAGGGAAAATACATCAATATGGTAACCAGAATAAATACCAGAATGACAATATGGCAACCAGAAAAACAATATAACAAACAGAATGACAAAGTGGCAGCCTAAATGGCAATATGACAACCAGAATGACAATATGGCAACCGAAATGACAATTATACTACCAGTAAAAATAAGAGTAATGATAGTAATAACAATATTAATAATTTTGACAATATTATAACGACTATTATTATTATTATTATACTTATTATTATTATTATTGTTATTATTACTGTTATGATATTTTTTTGGTAATAATACTAATAATCAAAGTAATGATAATGATAATAATAATAATAATAATAATAATAATAATAATAATAATAATAATAATAATAATAATAATAATAATAATAATAATAATAATAATAATAATAATAATAATAATAATAATAATAATGATATTAATAATAATAATAATAATAATAATAATAATAATATTAATAATCATCAAATGTCATCAAAATTCTCTTTATTCTCATTTTTATCAGCATTATTGTCATGATTAATAGAATTCTGGTAATTATTATCATTATTACCCTAAAGATTGCCAAAATCATCAAAGAAATCGAAAAAAAACATCAATTCGGAGTACACTCTCATAAGGCTATATTTCGCTAGATTTTGACGCTTTTTCGACTTTTAGGATTTTTTTCTTTTACCTTTTTATGATATATGGACAAAATTCCTGTTATTATCATCATTATTATCATGATTATCATCATTATTATCGTTATCATCATCATCATAGTCATCATATATATAAATATATATATATATATATATATATATATATATATATATATATATATATATATATATATATATTGTGTGTGTGTGTGTGTGTGGTATTTATATAAAATACATACAATATAAATATATAAATATATATATATTTAATAATAACAATGATGATAATAAAAGTGAGAATAAAGAGATTTTTTATAACATTTGAATATTATTATTATTATTATTATTATTTTTATTATTATTATTATTATTATTATTATCTTAATTATTAGTATTATTGCCAAAAAATATATTATAACTGTAATAATAACATTAATAATAATAAATATAATAATAATAATAATAATAATGCTAGTGGTTATAATATTGTTATTAGTATTATTATTGTTATTATTATCATTATTATTATTTCTACTGGTAGTATAATTGCAAAAATAATTATTATAACAGTAATAATTACAGTAATAACGATACTAATTAGATAATGATATAAATAATTATTATAAAATCTATATGTTATATTATGTTATACATTATATTATAGTAT
>NW_023664757.1:5000-10000 GCF_015228065.2 Penaeus monodon
ATATATATAATGTTATATATATATATTATATATATATATATAGATATATTCTATATATATATATATATAATATATATATCTCATCTTATATATAATATATAATCTATATATATATATATTATATATAATCTATTTTTTTTTTTTAAAATTTTATAATATATATGTGTGTGTGTGGTGTGGTGGTGTGTGTGTGTGGTGTGTGTGGCATATGTTTGTATGTGTATTAATTATTTTATTTATATATATATATAGGTATCTAGGTCATATATGTCTATATATATATATATATATATATATATATATATATATATATATATCTATCTATGTATATATATACTATATATATATAGATATATCTATATTTATTTCTTTATATAGGTCTATCGGTATATTCTCTTATATATTAATCTATCTTATATATCTACTATACATATATATATAATGTATATATCTGTATGTCGTAATGTATATGTGTATATATCTCTATATCTATATATATATATCTACATATACCTACATACATACATATATATACATAATTATATATATATATATATATCTGCATATATATATATAGATATATCTATATACATATATATATATATATATATATATGTTTATATATTATATATTATATATATCTATATCTATCTTTATTTATTTATATAGGGTACATCGGTAAGATATATAATATAATATTATATATATCTAATATCTTATACTAGCTCTATCTGTATACCTCTGTATGTATGTTGTATATGTATCTCTATCTATATATTATTATATATATACCCATATCCATCATACATACATCTATATTACATATTATATATATTAGACATACTTATATATATCTATATATCATCTATATATCTACCTATAACCTATATAAATACATCATATCTATATATATATATATATATATATTTATCTATCTATCTATATATATATATTAAATTATCAATAATAATACCCAACAAACTATGCAACACACACACACACACAACACACACACACACACACACAATATATCTATATATATAGCATATATATATATATATATATATATATATATATATATAATATATATATTATATATAATATATATATAATATACTCTATATATATATATATCTTTTTACGTATATCTGCCACACTAGATACCTTGTATGTGTGTATATATATATATATATATTATATATACCATATATATAGATATATATATATATATATAATATATATCTTTATTTATATTCAGATATAGATTACACGTATAGATATTATATATATTATATATTATATATAATATATATATATAATATATATCTATATCTATTTATATATATATATAATAATATACTACAATAATATTATAGAATATATATATATATATATATACATATATCTACTATATATATATAGATATATCATATAAGACATATATTATTACATAATTAATACATTATATGCATATATGCCTGCCGGTCATCTGTCCTTCTTGTCTGACAGCCGAGAGACATGGACTACACCACAAGGTATGTAACAGCTCTCTTCAACGTCCTCACCGCAAGCATGAATCGACTGAACAGTTTCCTCGTAACAAGCCCTCAAAGTCCTGAATCTTGTCTTTAGTTCGGAGACCTCTTGGCTCAAGGGCTTCATCTAATAGCAAATGCACCAAGCCGTTGCTCCCAGTGATTAGCCATGAACTCAGACAAGGTAAAAATCGCATCCTAACTTCAGTTCTGGGAGATCCTGGACTTAAGTTCGGACGACGATTATTTGATCTTAAGACCAAGCCTATATACCGTGTTGGAAAGTAATGTAAGTGTGGTGGGGGGCCTGTCAAACTTCTCCCTGTTACTTCAGGGAAAGGCAAGGCTGTATTTTTTGCACCAACACTTTTCAACACCTGCATGGATTGGATTATCATCACCATCATTATAAGGAGCTAACCCGCGACGGGGCAACTATCCGGCGAGGGACTTGTACAAAAAGACATTAAGATGAGACTCCAAGACACTGAATAGCGTCCAGGTTTCCAAGTTACTGTCAAGCAAAACTGGCAGTATCAAGGCATTGAAGACACGTAGCTTGGTCCTTCTGCATCAGGTACGGACATCTCCAATGCTCTTGTTGATCGAGTTAATGGCTCCTGTTGCCAGACAAATCCGTCCTGTTTGACTTCTGTCTGAGTAGCCCAGAGATATGGACACGCGACCAGGTATGTAAACTTTCTGTAACTTCAACGTCCTCAACCGCACGCATGATCGCTGAACAGATTCCCCCTAACAGGCCCCCAAAGCCCTGAATCTTGTCTTGGTCCAGGAGACCTCTAGGCCTAAGGGGCGTTTCTCATTGCTAATAACCAAGAGCCGCCACCAGTGACTCCAGGGGATAGCAATCATCATCTGCAAAATTAAGGTCCGAGACCTTGATATTGCCCAGATGCCCACACGACCTTTTGGCTAGCACTCTGCCCATTATCCAGTCCCAGTCCTCACCACCTTTAACGCACTTATCATTACCAGTATCAAGGCTTGCTATTAGGCCAATTATCCTGTGTCGGAATTCCCCTGAGTCTCAGGATCTCCCATAGCGATAACCGATGCACCGAGCCAAACGCTTCTTGAGTCGATTAGCGTTGGAACACCCGACCAAACTCACGAATGAATTCCAGTTACTCACACCACAGGACACAACACACATATATATGTATATATATATATATATATATATATTATATATATATATATATATATATATATTATATATATATATATATATACACACACATAGAATACATACTGCAGACACACACACACACACATAGATTATATATGTATATATATATATATTATATATATATAGATATAATATATATATATATATATATAGTATATATATTAATATTATATATCTCTATATCTATCTCTAGTGTCTGTATATATATATTATCTATATATATACTATATATATAATATATATATACTATATAATATATATATATAGCTATATATGGTGTGTGTTGTGGTGTGTGTGTGTGGTGGTGTGTGTGTGTGTGTGTATGTATATATATATATATATATATATATATCTTATATATATAATACTCTATATATATATCTATCTCATCTCTATTCCTGTATACCTATACTATATATATATATATCTATTATAATCTCAATCTATATCTCTATTTCTATTCACATATATACACACATGCACCACAGACACCACCACCGCACATATCTCTTGTGGTATATTATATATTTATATAATCTATATACTATATATATATATCTCTATATCTTCGTCTCTATATATCTATATCTATATCTATATCTCTCTATATATAATGCATATATATATATAATGTATATATCCTCAATTATATATATATAATATATATATATCTATATATATATACATATATATCTTATATATAATATATCTATATACTATATATTTCTATATATTATCATATATATATATATAAAATATTATATATATATATTACACCCACCACACACAGACTTCACATACACACGTATATATATGTATTATATAGATATTAATATTATCGTATATATTATATTATATATATATATTATATGTATATATATATATTATATATATATATATATATATTATATATATATATAGATATATATATATATTATATAAATTCCTATATATATATATACACATATATATATAATAATAATAAATAAACAAATGAATATATATGTAAATATAAAAAAAAAATCTTAAAAGCAATTTTTACAAGTAATTCTCACAATTTTCGAATCAGATCAAGGTGACATAACATCATAAGAATCGTCACAATGAGTCGTTCAATACGTAATAGATTTTCTATAACGTCATTGAGACGTCATAGCTATATCGTTTTCTTTAAATCCTTTGATGATAAACTATAAGAATGTTGAGAAGCATTATGTAAGCATACATTTGTATGATTTATAGAAAAATGCACAAAAACCACACACATATGTGTATAGAGATATATATATATATATATATAGATATGTGTATATCTATATCTAGACATATATAGGGATATAGACATATATATATATATATATATATATATATTATACAATATATATATCTATATATATTATAATATCTATCTCATATATATCTATATTATATATTCTAGATATTTATATGTCTATATCCAATAGGTATGTAGGTATGTATTCCCATAAATATAATATGTATATCAAATATATATCACCTATATCTATATATATACATATCTATCTATATATTATATATAATATATAATATAATCATATATATATATATATATAGATAATGGCAAAACCTCTTCCGTGCTGATACAATGGAAGAAAAACCCACAATAACAAAAACAGATTTATTGAAGTGAGACCTACAGTTTCGAAATCCACCTGGATTCCATCTTCAGGTATGAAAGGAAAGGAGATGAGGGTGTATAAAAGAGAGAGAGGAGAGGGAACGCGGTAACCGGCAGGTGAGGACAGACGAACGGAAGCAGAGGAGGTCACATCAGGTCGGGGATCGGTCGGCCTATGCGCCGGTGCGGCATATGGTATAAAAAAAGAAGAAGGCGGAGATTGTGTAAGCAAGGGAGACTATCATTGGGGGAAGCCGCTGTTCAAGTTGACATTAGGCAGCAGTTTATAAGGGAAGGTTTCCACCAGTCTGCGGGAGTGGACATCTCGGAGGAAAAGACAATCCGCGCTGCTGACCATTCCCATCTGATGCCGTGTCCCAACTGATGGCAAACAGGGCTTTATTGTTGTGTCCTCTGGATACAGCGTACTGATGTTGGACAGACTCTTGGGTAGACTGGCGCCTGTTTCGCCAAAGGTATGCTTATCACAGAAGGCACAGGAAATCGCATAGGTGCCCACCTCGAGGAGAAGGAGGGCTGGTATTGACCAAGGTTGCGACGGAAGAGTATTCACCTGGCAATAGATCAGCCTGCATTG
>NW_023664757.1:12500-13501 GCF_015228065.2 Penaeus monodon
ATCAGTGTGTGGACACACCCTGGCCTGTACCAACTCCTTGCCCTCAGCACGGCTGGGGTAAATGGGCGGTTCAGGGAGGTGGGGCCTTGCCAGCCCTCTACCCCCAGATGGCAACACCAAAAATAAATGGATATGCTGGGTGCGGGGTCTGTCCCTCCCAAAAAAAAAAAACCATCAAGAGAGGCGGGCTGTTGGGGTCCTTTGTCCCCTTGTGCCCCGCAGGCACCACACCCCATAAGGCTTGTGGGGGCAAAGATCTTGGGAACCCTCTCAAGGGGGCGTTCGGGACCCACAGTGGATTCACAATGACAGTCTCTGATCATTTATAGACCCATTTACTAAGTGGGCTCTCAATGCAAAACACTCAGAAGCAGCGTCAGGAGTGATTGGTGCACGCCTGAGGACAGGTAAAATTCCATCTCTCTGGAGACATGGTAGGCCATTTGAGCGTGCTGCATGGCTCGGTGTATGGCAATCAGGTCTTGCATCGCTCTTTGGAGCGTAGGGCTGGACACCGCTGGGGGAGGGGGGGGGGGGGGAGGTGGGGGTGGGGGGGGGGGGGGGGGGGGGGGGGGGGGGGGGGGGGGGGGGGGGGGGGGGGGAGGGGGGGGGGGGGGGGGAGAAGGGAGAAGAAGGCAGTTCATCAGGAATCTTGTTTGAGGAGGTTGATGGATATTTCTGTAATGACCTTCACCCGCCTACGCCAGACTTGTGAAGCTGAACTCTAAGCCCTCCCTCGCAGATTCTGCAGTCTGCTCGTGGATGAACAGATTATATCAGATCATGTGGGTTTGTGATGTCTCCGGACCTCCCCCCCCATCCAGGACTGCAACACCTCTCCCCCTTATCCTCCTCACCCTTTTTTCCCTTTAGTCTCCCCTACCTCCCTTTTAGCCCTCTTCTCCAAGCTTTTCCTCTCCACCTCTTTCTCTCTCACGTATCATCCTGACTCCTGACCCTATTTACTCTTCGTTATCCTTCGTCTCTCCCTTAATTACTCT
>NW_023664758.1:0-47898 GCF_015228065.2 Penaeus monodon
ATATTTTTAATAATATTCAAATGTTTCAAACCCTCTTTATTCTCATTTTTCACATTATTTTTATGATTAATAAAATTCTGGAAATTATTATCATTTTTACCCTAATATTCCCGAAATCCCCAAAAAATCAAAAACGTTTTTTTTGGGTATATCTCAAAAGGCATATTTCGAGTTTTTGCCGTTTTTTTCGACTTTGGGAATGTTTTTCTTATCCCTTTTTTTATTTTATATATGGACACAATTCCTGTTTTTACATCATCATTCATGTTATCATCTTTTTCTTTATCATCACATTACATCATTATCTTTGTTCCCCAATCAATTTTCCTACTCAACTAATCTCTTTTAAGGGAGAGTTTTTTTACACCCTGGGATTTACAAAACGGGTCAGAGCAATTTAAATTGAAAACTTCTAAGGTGAGATAAAAACTTTTAACTTCTTTCAAAAATTTTATTTTTAAATAGCAATATTTAATTTGTTCTAAACCTTCCTTATTTAAAAACAAAAGGGTTTTAATCACCATGAATAACTCATAAAGAAACTTTTGGAAAATATAAAACACTAGTAGTTTTCATTTATTAATTTAAAACCTTTGGAAAATGCCATAAATTAAACCCAAAAAATGTGAAACATCATTTGACCTTAAATAAACAACCCCAAATATCGGCGCTCATGTTCCGGGTAAAAACAAAAAAAAACAAAAACAACAAACAAAAAAAAGTAATGCTGAAAAAAAAAAAATAATTTTCGGGTTCCGCATATCACTCGGGCATCCCCCCAAACCACCTTTTCACCCCAACAAAATAAAATATACTTTCCCAAATAACACTTTAAAATTTTAAAATTATCATAAATCATTTTTGGAACAGGATACCTAAAAACAAATTTTACGCTAAATTATACCCCAAAAAACAAAATTCCACAAGCGTGCGCTCATTTTCCCCAAAGTTCCAGTTCGGTCCGCGGGTCAAAACTATTTACCTTGCCCTTTTTTCCACTATGATAATATTAATTCAAAAGCGTTTTTGTGATTATCCTTATCAAAAATAATTATTAATTCTTCCAAAAAAAAAACTGCACATTTTTTATTCCTTTCTTAAAAAACATAAAAGGGCCCAAAGGGAAAAGCAAACTCAAAAGATTCCTTACTTGAAAATTTTTATAAAACTCTCTTTTCCCCCCCCACCCTTAAAAATAAAAACACAAAGGTTTTTAAAAAACTATCCATTTCGTGTAAACCCTTTGCTTTCTAATATAATTTTCTAAGCAGCGCGACAAGGGTCTGCAAAAAATTTTCATGCCCTTTTTATATTTAATTCTAGATTATTGGGGGTAAAAAGCCAGAAACCCCTAGTCATTTTTTGTTTTCATTTTCATATGTAAAAACAAAGGGGGGTGTGGTCACAAAAACCTAAAATTTCATTTCCAGTTTTCCAAAAAAATTTAAAATTTTCCAATGCCATCAAAAAGCTGGGGCCCCCTTTTTCACTGCTATAGGCCCCGATACTTTTTAAAATTTGGACTGGCATAAATATAGGAGGGACACCTCATCTGTAATGAACAGACGCTCCAGTACAAATCATTTGCATCTCGTAGTAAAAAGGCTTGTTAAGCCCGGCCCCTTTAAGAAAAGGTTTGGGCACAAAAAACTTCAGTTTTTTCAAAAAGCCTCTTAAAAACTTAAAGTCCAATAAAAATTTTTTTTTTGGAATAGTTAGGTCGTGGGGGTTGGCTATAAAAGAAAATTTGGACAAAATCGCTAAAATATCCAGCTTTCCCAAAATAACGTTGCACAGCTTTACGTTTTTTGGGAAGGGAAGATCTTGGATGCCTTTATTTCTCATTATTTGGGAAAATGTTCCAACCCTACTCATTCCTGGAATTTGAGTTGTGCGCCCAAATTCACACTTTTTTTAAATTTTACGTTATTTTTTCCTTTCTTATCGTCCTAAATAGCTGTTTCACTTTTGTTGTTTCAGACCAAATTGCCCGTGAAACCCACCAATCTCCAAATATCTGGGACACCTTCAACCCGAGAAAACAAAGTTTTTAGTCTTTGAAATGGCGGGGAGTTTACGAACCCAAAAAGGGCATCACATTGTTGATACCCCAAAAAGGGGTTACAAAGGGCTAATCCCTTTGCTCCTCGTAAGGGGTACTTGAAATATCCCTTAATAAATAAAGAGTAGTAATAATTTAAAATTACTCACCGATCAAAAATGTCTAAATTTCTGACAAAGGAAAACCCCTGCAATGTTAAGAAATTTTTCAAAGTCTTCCAAAATCTCCATATAATCTGCTTTTTTCAAAAAACAAACGGGGTGCCCCCAATGATTCCGGGGTTCAATAATTCCGACAACAAAGGGGTTTTCTATCCAGTCTTCAGTTTTTGGGATTTCACGGGACCCCTTGTAAGGACTCTTTTTATGGTACTGCTCCAGAACCAACTTCACATCATGCATACTAAGGTGATTTTGGGTTTTTTAAAAAGATCTGAAAACTCTGACCATTTTAGTACACCTTTTCGGGTCGGGGGAAAGAGGGAAGTCTATTAAATTTTCAAAAAGTCACTGTTTTTTTTAACTTTACCTCAACACCCTTTAATCAAAAATCATTTTTTTCCCGTTAAAATTTTCAGCCCAAAAAGTTATTTTCCCTTTTTTAAGGGCAAAATTTTTTAAAACCATTGCACAAACGGGTTTTCCCCTTCCTTCAAAATGTTTCTTAATTTTATGTGCCCCATGCGCTTTTTTTTCCCTACGCTCGGGGGTATTATCAAAATTCAATCATTCCCTTTCAAGCACTTTAAAGGCCCTCAAATCAGCTTGGGGGGGGGGGGGTTTCTTTTACAAGGCAAGAAAAAAGCACTTGTCCCCAAATATCAAAGTCTATATTTAGCTTTCTTATCTAGACCCTCTTCTTTTTGCGTGCTTTTTTTAAATTTTTCATGAAAACTCCGCCCCTTAGCAGCCTTCTCTTTTTTTGTACAAATCCAAAGGATTCTTTTTCCCCGATAAAATTTTCATAAAACTATCTGGGGGCCCCATAAAAAGTGCTTACCAAATAAATTTCTTTTGGGACTATACCCTAGATTCTTGTTTTGCTGACCTACACATACAACAAAAGGGCACACTGTCATCCCAACCCCTTGTTTTTCCCCTTTTAAAAAATTTTTGTTAAATGCATTTTAAGTTTGGTAAAAAATTCAAGAGCACCTTGACTTCGGATGTATATAGTGGAAACTGTTTTCACTCCCTTTCATTCATGAATCCTTGAAAAATTTAGAAGTAAAATTTTGATCCTTGATAAATTGCTCCCCTTGGGGAACCCAAAATAAAAAAAAATTTTTGCGGGGCGGGAAACAACTTTTTTGCTGTGATATTTCGTGGGGAATTGCTTCGGGGATACGAGTTACAAACATGATACCCCTAAGAATGATTTCCCCGTTTATTTTTTTGGCAGGGGCCCAAAAAATCAATAAAATTTCAAAAAGGGTTTTAAAAAACTGGAATTGGTTCAAAGGGGGAGGGGGAATTATCTGTTTTGGGTTTTCCCAAACAAACGCATTAGCACATATCGCAAAATTCAAAACGTCAGAAGAATCCTGCCAATAAAAATGATAGAAATTTTTGTTTGAGTTCCTTACCCCTAAATGCCCCCCCAAAAATTCATGAGCGACCCATTATTTAACTAAAACTTTTGGGTAAACTTTGATAAGTTACCCCGGGTATTCCAGCGGGTTTCGTCTGAAGGAGGGTTTTGCGCATAAAAATTCCTTTTTATATAATACCCTTTTTTGTTCTTTCAAAATCTTTTCTTCACTCTAAAATCTGAACAAATGATTTATGGTACGGCCCAGATTTCGGGGGCTTCAAAAATTTTTTTATGTAAAATTTTCTCAGATAATTCATCTTCCCCTTTCATCTTTATTACAACCTTGAACTGTACACTTAACTTACATTTTAACATCACCCATTTAGACATAAAAAAAATCTTTAAAAACCAAATTCTCTTTTTCCCTTCTCAAAAAGGTTACGGGCAAAAGAATGCTTTTGGCTTTACCACTAAACCCTTTGGGGCTTACTTCGGTTACTGCCGACAGGAAATGCTGGGACTATCTAATTCTTTTTAAGGGAAAATTTTCCAAAAGGTTTAGAGCCACAAGACATTAGGACCCCACGACACCCGCATTCTTACACAGCAAAATTCCCCCCTCAGGGTAACTATCTAAATACCCACAAAAACACTTTTTCCCAAAAAATTCGACTTCAAGTATAACACAAAGGGGACCCTCCCACCCCCAAATTCCCTTTTAACTAAAACAACGGGCCTTGAGTACATCCCCAAAAGGGTACCGCATTTTAATGCCAACTCATAAACCCCACATACTCTCAGAATAAAAGGGTTTGGGAAAACCCATCAGATTTACTGAAAAGGGATCCATAAACTTATAGGGTGCACATAGTCATGTAAATCACCAACCGGGCAACCTTTTATT
This sequence comes from Penaeus monodon, assembly GCF_015228065.2. Lineage (NCBI taxonomy): Eukaryota > Metazoa > Arthropoda > Malacostraca > Decapoda > Penaeidae > Penaeus > Penaeus monodon. The sequence goes on from NW_023664758.1 coordinate 4,500, forward strand.
CTCGGCTCTAAAAAACACTTTACTAGCAACTGCTTTTCCCTTTTTTTTTAAGTTTGGGGAAAATCTCGTTTTCTGTGACCAGAAGTTTACAATAAAAAAAATCCCTTAAATCTACTTGTTTTTGGACTACTACTAAAAAAACTAACCCTTTTACTGGCTAGACCCTTTAAAACAATTTCAGTCTCCTTTGACTCTGATCGGGGAAACTTTGGCGGGTGGGGTCTAACAAAAACCAATTTTTTTTGGTGTATGAACTAAACTATAATTTTCGCTAACCATGGCTCTCTCAACAAAACTACCTCTTTCTCAAAAAGATGAACACGCACATTTTGGGTACTCCTCTAAGAATTTTTTTCCAATGTTATTTCACTATGTCATATATTTTAAAGCTTGCGGCTGACACCCAAAACATTTAACAATTTCTTAAAACATGTGAAAATTCAACAAAAGATGACGGATTCTTTTTTACTTGTCTGAATTTTTTTCTGTAAAATTCTGGATAAGTCATAGGATTTTAATCTCCCTTTTTCACCATTATAATCTCCGCTTGAATTTTCAAATGCGGGGAAATGAACGCCTTCCCTTTTTAGGATGACGTACTAAAACGACCAAAATTGGTTGGCCCAGAAGACTACTTGCACAGTTCAAATAAGGAAAAACTCTTGAGGTCATCTTCATTAAAGAAGGTAAAAATTTTACCCCTTTAACTATGTCAAAGAAAGACATGCCCACTGCAAAACGGCTTTGGGCAGCAGACTCCGCTCAAAAAATCCCCAACTAAAATTTTCGTTCTTTTTTTTATCTTCCAATTTTCCCTTCTCCCTAATTTCCCTTTCCCAAAACTCTCTACAAAATCCCCTCTTTTTTCTGTAGAGGAAAAACACCCCTACTTTTTAAGAGCCTTGTGATACAAAAAACTGTCTCTTTTTTTTCCCTTTTCCAAGAACAGTTAATAAATTTGGTAATGTTTGCAATCCAATCCAGTCTTTTCTTTGCTCAAAAAACATTCGCTAAAGGGCTCAAAAAAAAATTTTGGCAAGATCAAAGACAGGCATGGACTATAATATCTAAATGTATGCTGCCAACTTCAATACAATTTCAATTTTTCACACAACCTTGCGATAAAATATATCTAAAAAATTAAATCAGTAAAGCACTATGTTACAATTAGTTTGTTCGGGGAAAAGTTATGTGAAAAAAAAAAAAGACCCCGGGCGGGCCCCATGTTACAATAAATTCCTAGTAAAACAAAAATCTCTTTTAATGGGAGTTTTTTTACACCCTAGGGTTTATCAAAGGGGTACAGAGCAATTTAAATTGAAAAACTTTAAAGGTAGATAAAATCTTAACTTCTCTTAAAAGAATTTTTATTATTTTTCAATATTTAAATGATTTTGTTTTTGTTCTAAACCTTTCATTTATTAAAACAAATCAGGGTTATTTATCACCACTAAATAATCAAGAATGCAACAAGAGTGTGGAAATAAAAACTAGTGTGTTTACATTTTTTTTAAAATTAAAAAAACCCTTTGGCAACTCCCATCAAGTATTATAATAAAAAAAAAAATTAAAACATATTTGACCTTCAATGAACACTTTAAAAAATTGGGGCAGCTCTGTTTCTCGGTAGAAACGAAAAAAACACAAAAAAAAACAAAAAAATGAAATTCGCACCAAAAAAAAAAATTTTCGGGTTCCGAAATCATCTGGCATCACCCAAACCCAGCCCTTTTTCCAACAACCCCAACTAAATAGAATATACTTTCCAAATACACAACTTAAATTTATATATATTAATCATTTGGAACGGGAAACCAATGAACAAAACTTACAGCAAAAATTAAGCCCAAAAAAAAACCCCAAACCGTGGCCCTCCCCTTTCACCAAGTTCCATTTTCGAGCCCCGCGGGTCAAAACTTTTCCTTTTGACAAATTTTTTCCCACTAGAAATATATAATTTCTAAGGTTTGGATTACCCTTTATAATAAAAATTTTATTAGTTTTTCCCAAAAAAAAACTGCACAGTTTAATGCATATTCCGTTCAAAATTAAAAAACAATAAAAGGGGTCCATAGGAAAAAAAACTCAAAGTTTCCTTTACTTGAAAAATCGTTTAAAAACACTCTACTTAACATCATCATCATATCATCATTATTGCAATTATTATCATATTATTGAAATTGTTATCTTATTATTGAAATTATTGGAGTTTATTATTTTTTTTGCAATAATACTAAAAACCACAAAAATTTAAATAGAAATAAAAAATAATAATAACAAAAAAAACGATTTTATAATTTTTTATATCTTTATTTTAAATTAGTATCGTTATTCTGTAATTTTACTGTTATAAAAATTATTTTTGCAATTTACTACCAGACAATAATAATAATGATGATAAAAACAATAATAAACTAATACAATATTAAAACCACTCATTATTATTTTATACTTATACTTATTATTATATTGTTATTATTACAGATAAATAGATTTTTTGGCAAAAATACTAATAATTAAGAAAATATATAATAATAATAAATAATAATAATAAAATAATAATAATTAATAATAATAAAAATAATTTTAATAATTTTCAAATTTATCAAAATTCTCTTTATTCCCTTTTTATCACATTATTGTTTGATTAAAAAAATTCTGGTAATTATTTCTTTATTACCCAAAAATTTTCCCCGAAATCCCCAAAAAAAATCGAAAAACGTCATTTTGGAATATACTTAAAAAGGCTATTTTTTCGCTAATTTTCCCGCTTTTTCGACTTTTGGATGTTTTTTTTATCCCTTTTTTATATTATATATGGCCCAAAAATTTCCCTTTAAAAATTCATCATTATCATGTTTATCTCATTATTTCTTTATATCATCATTATATCATTATCACTCATTATAATTTGAAATTTATTATCTCATTTTGAAATTTTTTCATTATTATTGCAATATTGGAGTTATGTATATATTTTTGAAAAATACTAAAACCAAAAACAAAAATAATATAAAAACAAAATAATAACATAATAACGATTTTATAATTATTATTTTATCTTTATTTTAAATTTAGTATCGTTATTACTGTAATTATTCTTTTATAAAAAATTTTTTTTGAAATTTTTCTACCAGTAAAAATAAAATAATAGAAATAAAAAAAATAATACTAATACAATATTATAACCACTGCATTTTTATTATTATACTTATACTTTTATTTTTATTGTTTTTATTACAGATTAAAATTTTTTTTTGGCAATTACTAAAAATTAAATAATTTAATAATAATGAAAAAAAATAATGTTAAAATAAAATAATAATAATAATAATAAAAAAAATAATAATAATAATAATAATAATTTTAAAAATTTCAAAGTTATAAAAATTCTCTTTTTCCCACTTTTTCATCATATTTTTTATGATTAAAAAATTCTGGAAATATTATCTTTTTACCCTAATAATTGCCAAAATCCCCAAAAGAAATCAAAAAAAACGTCTTTTTAGATACTCTAAAAAGGCAAATTTTTTTCGAGATTTTGCCGTTTTTTCGATTTTGGGGAATGTTTTTTTTAAAACCTTTTTTTTTAATTATTATGGACAAAATTTCCCTGTTATTTCACCATTTTCAGATTATCATCATTATATCGTTATCACACATTACTCTTTATCATCTTTATCATCATATTATCTTTATTTTGCAATTATTATCATCTTATTGAATTTATCATTATTATTGCAATTATTAGTTATGTATATTTTTGCAATATATAAAACCCAACAATAATAATGTAAAAACAATTAATAACAATAAAAACGTTTTCCATTATTTTTTTATCATTTTTTTAATTAGTATCGATTATGAAATTTATTACTGTTAAAATTAATTATTTTTAAATTATATCCCAGTACAAAAGAAAAATGATGATAAAAACAATAATAATCTAAAAACAATTTTTAAAACCATAGATTATTATTTTTTCTTATACTTATTATTATTATTTTTTTTATTCAGATAAAATAGATTTTTGGCTAATCTTTTTAATTAAAAATATAATAAAATAAAAATAATAAAAATATAATAATAATAAAAAAATAATAAATTTTAAATAATTTCAAATGTTATCAAATTCTCTTTTTCCCCTTTTTATCATCATTATTGTTATGTTAAATACAATTCTGGTATTTTTTTCTTTTATTCCCCTTTAAATTTGCCGAAATCCCAAGAAACGAATAATCATTTTGGAGTATCTCCAAAATATATTTGCTGATTTTGCCGTTTTTTCGATTTTTGGGGAATGTTTTTTTATACTTTTTTATATTATATAGGGAAAACCAAAATTCCTGTTATTATCACATCTTATCGGATTATCATATTATTATCTTTATCATCATCCTTATCACATTTCATCATTTATCATCATTTGCAATTTTTATCATCATTTTTTAAATTTTTTATCATTATTATTGCAATTATTGGGGAGTTATGTTATTTTTTTTGCAATAAACAATAACCAAAAACAAAAATAATATAAAAACAATAATAATACAATAAAACGATTTTATATTATTTTTTTAAATTTATTTTAATTTAAATTGTTATTACTGTAATTTTACTTTTATAATAATTTTTTTGAAATTATAACTCCACAAAATAATAATTGATGAAAATAACAATTAAACTAATAATATTTTAAACCCCCTAGCATTATTATTTTATTTATATTTATTATTTTTATTGTTATTTTTACGAAAATGATTTTTGGCAATAATATAATAATTAAGAAATAGTAATAATAATAATAAAAATAATAAAAAATAATAATAATAATAATAAAATAATAAAAAAATTTAAAAATAATTTTAAAAAGTTATAAAAATTCTCTTTTTCTCACTTTATATCATTTTGTTTGTTTAAATACAATTCGGGAAATTATTTCATTATTCCCCTAAATTCCGAAATCACCAAAGAAACAAAAAAAAACGTCTTTTTTGGGTATACTCTCAAAGGCTAATTTCGCGATTTTCCCGCTTTTTCGATTTTTGGGGAAAGTTTTTCTTATACCTTTTTTTATATTAATAGGGCCAATTCCTGTTATTTCATCATCATTACATGTTTTCTCATTTTATCTTTTATCATCTCATTATCTCATTATCCATCATTTCTATTTTTGCAATTATTACATTTATTGCAATTTTATATTATTATTGCAATTATTGGAGTTATAGTAAAATTTTTTGCAATAATTAATAACCACAACAATAATAATATAATAACAAAATAAAAAAAATAACGTTTTTAAAATTTATTTTATATCATTTTTCTTAATTAGTACGTTATTACTGAAATTTTACTGTTAAAAAATAATTATTTTTGAAATTTAATACCTAAAAAAATATAATGATATAATAACAATAAATACTAATAACAATATTAAAACCCTAGCATTATTATTTTTATCTTATACTTATTTTTTTGTTATTTTTCGATAAATGTTTTTTTTGGCAATAATAAAATAATTAAGATAATGGTAATAAAATAATAATAAAATAATAATAATAATAAAAATAAAAATAAAAAAATAATATAATAATAAAATAATTTAATATTTTAAAATTTATAAAATTTCCCTTTTTATTCTCATTATCTCTTATTGTTATAAATAAATCCTGGAATTATTTAATTATTACCCAAAAATTTCCCGAAATCCCAAAAAAATCAAAAAAACGTCATTTGGAGTATACTCTAAAAAGGCTTATTTCGCTAGTTTTTGCCGTTTTTTCGATTTTTGAATGTTTTTTTTTATCTTTTTTAAATTTAAATTTTGGACACAATTCTGTTATTATCATAAATCATTATCATGTTACATCATTATTTCGTTATCATCATATTACTCTTATCACATTATCTCACATATTGAAATTTATTATCATCATTTGCAATTGTTTAAATTTTTAATTGCAATTATTGGATTATGTATATTTTTTTCAATATACTAAAAACCACAACAAAAATATAGTAATAAAAATATAATAAAAATAATAACGATTTTAAATTTTATTTTTTCTTATTTTAAATTTAAAAAGTTATTACTGAAATTTTTACTGTTTAATAATTATTTTTGCAATTATCTACCATTACAAAAAAAATAATGAGATATAACAAAAATAATACAAAATAACAATTTTATAACCCTAGCATTATTATTTTATATTTATACTTATTATTTTATTGTTATTTTTACAATAAAATAATTTTTGGAAATATACAAAAATTAAAGAATAAAATAATATAATATAATAATAATAATAATAATAACAGTAAATAAAATAATACTAATAATAAAATAAAATAAATAAATAATAAAAATTAATAATTTTTAAATAATATTCAATGTTATAAAACATTCTCTTTTTTTTCCATTTTTATCCATATTGTTATGTTAATACAATTCTGGTAAAAAATTTTACTCTATTACCCTAAAATTGCCGAAATCACCAAAGAATCGAAAAACGTCTTTTGGGGTATAGTCTAAAAAGGCTATTTCGCAGATTTTGCCGCTTTTTCGATTTTTGGGGAATGTTTTTCTTATCCCTTTTTTATTTTATATAGGGCACATTCCTTTTATTATCATCATCATTATCATGATTACATCATTATTATCGTTATCATCATCTTCATATTATCTCATCTTATCATCATTTTGCAATTATTATCATCATTTGCAATTTTTATTTATTATTGCAATTTTTGGAGTATATAAATTTTTGCAATAATACTAATAACCACAACAATAATAATAGTAATAACAAAAATAAAAAAAATAAAAACGTTATTAAAAATATTATTTATACATTATTTTAAATTAGTATCTTATTACTGTAATTTTTTTGTTATAAAATTTTTTTGCATTATACTACCAGTACAAAAAAATAATGATGAAATAAAAATAAAAATACAAATAAAATATTAAAACCCACTAGCTTATTATTTTTATCTTATCTTTTTATTTTTATTTTTATTATTCAGATAAAATATTTTTTTTGGGCAAAAATCTAAAAATTGAAAATATAATAATAATAATAATGATAAAATAATAAAAATAATAATAAAAATAAAATAATAATATAATAATAATAATAATAAAATAATAATAATATTAATTTTTTAATAATATTCAAATTTATAAAATTCTCTTTTTTCCCCCCTTTTTTTCATCATTTTGTTATGATTAATACATTCTGGTAATAATTTATTTTATTCCCCTAATAATTGCCGAAATCCCCAAAAAAATCAAAAAAATCATTTGGGAGAAGTCTAAAAAGGCTATTTTCGCTAGATTTTGCCGCTTTTTCGATTTTTGGAAGTTTTTTTATACTTTTTATATTATATTGGAAAAATTTCCTGTTATTATCATCATCATTATATGTTTCATCATTATTACTTTATCATCTCATTATCTCATTATCATCTTATCATCATCTTATATCTTATTGCATTATTATCATCATTATTGAAATTGTTTCATTATTTTTGGAAATTATTGAGTTATATATTTTTTTGAAATAAACTAATAACCCAACAAAAATATAAACAAAAATAATAAAAATATAACGATTTTTAAAATTTATTATTTATATATTATTTTAATTAGACGTTATTATGAATTATTACTTTATAATAATTTTTTTTCAGTAAAAAATAAAAATGATGATAATAAAAAAATAAACTAATAACAAAATTATAACCCTACTTTAAATTTTATTATACTTATCTTATTATTTTTATGTTTTATTCGATATAATAGTTTTTTTGGCAAAATACTAAAAATTTAAATAATTAATAAAAAAATAATAAAATATTAATAAATAAAATAATAAAAATTTTTAAAATAATTTTCAAATGTTACAAATTCTCTTTATTCCACTTTATCATCATTATTGTTAGATTAATACAATTCTGGTAATTATTATCATTATTACCCTAAAATTGCCGAAATCCCCAAAAAATCAAAAAAACGTCTTTGGAGTATCTCTAAAAAGGTATATTCGCTAGTTTTTTCCGCTTTTTCGATTTTTGGGGATGTTTTTTTTATCCCTTTTTTATATTAATAGGGACACATTCCCTGTATTATCATCATCATTATCATGATTATATCATTATTCGTTATCATCATCATTCACATTACATCTTTATCACATCATTATTGAAATTTATTATCATTTTTATTGCAATGTTATCATTATTATTGCAATTATTGGAGTTATAGTATATATTTTTGCAATAATACTAAAACCAAAAAAATAAAAATAGTAATAAAAATTAAAAATACAATAAAAACGATTTTTAAAATTATTTTTTATATCATTTCTTAATTAGAAAATCGTTATTACGTATTTTTTACTGTTAAAATATTTTTTTTTGAAATTATACTACCAACAAAAATAAAAATGATGAAAATAACAAAAATAATCTAATAAAATATTTAACCCTAGCAAAATTTATTTTTTATACTTATATTATTATTTTATTGTTATTTTACAGATAAAATAGTTTTTTTTGGCAAAAATACTAATAATAGAAATGTAAAAATAATAAAAATGTAATAATAAAAATAAAAATATAATAATAAAAAAATAATAAAATAATAATAATAATTAATTTTTAATAATATTCAATTTTATAAAAATTCTTTTTATTCCACTTTTATCCATTTTGTTATGTTTATACATTCTGGTAAATTACATTATCCCCTAATTGGGGAAAGGAACTGGGGGCCCCTACCAGTTCCCCCAAAGCACAAAACATAAAAAATACAATTAAGACAGCTGGCCCCACGGGGGCTCAGACAGAACCTCCGGTTAATATATATTATTACCCTAATAATTGCCGAAATCCCAAAAAAAAATGAAAAAACGTCTTTTTGGAATACTCTCAAAGGCTATATTCGCTAGATTTTCCGCTTTTTCGATTTTTTGGGAAGTTTTTTTACCTTTTTTAATTTTTGGAAAAACAATTCCGTTTTATCATCACATTTTCATTTTATCATTTTTATCTTTTATCATCATCATTATCATCATTCATCATCATTACCATATTGCAATTATTATCACTTTATTGCAATTGTTATCATTATTATTGCAATTATTGGAGTTAGTATATATTTTTTGCAAAAATATAATAACCACAACAATAATATAGTAATAATGTACGATTCAAGCAAGATTGCCCGTCACCCTTGAAAGGGGCTAACCCCATGGTTAATTCGCCCAGGAACCGAGGTATTATTTTCTTAAAAAGGGGCTTTTTAAGGGTTTAATAAGTGTGGGAAGAAATGTAAGGTTGAAGTTCCAAAGGCTAAAGGGAACACTGGTTAGCGTGGTTAATCCGAGATGGAGTGCGTGTCGACCTGAAGTCTAGAAAATCAGATTTTAAAGGGTTTTTAACTCGTCAAGTTTAAAAATCCTATGGGATATGCCCAGATTCAAACCGGGGGGGGGGGGTTTTCTTTTTTTGCTTAAAATTTTCCCTAATTCTTACATTCTTATAAAGGGGAGTGAGAGGCAATGGGGTTTCCAAAAAATTTAAATTTTGGGGTTAATTTGCAAAGTTTAAATAGACAAATGGGGGGTCATGATGGGTCTAAAAGATTCAATTCATTTTTTCAAAAAATTTTATTTTAAAAAATTTTAAATAAAAAAGGAAAACATTTAAACACTAAGATGCGATAAAATTAAGACAAACATTCAAAAAAGCGAGTTAAAACAATTCAAGAGTAAAAAAAAGTAAAGAGCACTCACCCTACAAAATACAGAAAAAAAGGTTAAAATTCCACCTTTCGCTATAGCTCTCTCTACGACCCGGAACCCCCCACGACTCGCCCACGACCAAAATGCTCTCCCCCCCCTGACCTGGCTGCCCCGGCCCCATATAAAACCCCCCCACAAGTAAGATGATATTAAGAGGGAAACTCGGGGCAACCCGGTGAAGGGGCATTCTCTCAAAAAAGGGCGGGTCTTTTTCCCCTTTTCCCAAAATTAAAATTATTACTTCTTTTAAAAGGCATTTGTAAACCGCCATAAAAATAAGTGTTTAGTTAAAATGACATGAAAAAGAAGAACTCCATACTTATGCCCAGACACCAAATGTCTCTCCCTACAAAAAGGATAAAAAAGAAACGTGGATGAAATTTTTTAAATTAATATTAAAGACAAGAAATATACATAAAAAAAAGCAAAACCGATTAAAGCATTCTCTCCCCCCTCTTTCCCGGACCCGTATCAATCATTGACGGCCCTGTTTGCGCGGGAAAGGGGGCCTTCCATTCCTTCTTCCGTCTGAGGGGCGGATTTCCCACAATAACAATAAAATAACAAAAAATAAAGTTTTATAATTATTTTTTATATCATTTTTTTAAATTGTATCGTTATTACTGAATTATTTGTTATAATAAATTTTTTTTGCAATTCCACCAGTACAATAAAAATAATGATGTATAACAATAATAAACTAATAACAATATTATAACCACTAGCATTTTATTATTGCTACGCCATGGGTCTTTGTTCTGTGCGAAAGTGTTTTCATGAAGGGGCCTGGGGAAAATTCGCAGCTGGCTGTAGCGGAAAGCGGGGGAAAAAGCCGGAGACGCAGTTGGGTGCGCTCCTGTGAAGCCTCGTTGTGCCCTTTTGGGCCTGAGATAAACCTGGGGTTTTCCCTGTTTAAGCTGTATTACTTGGCATGTGTTTCCCCCTGTATTGTGCTATAAAATGACGGGTAAATAACGTTAAAAAAGGAAAAACTGTCATTTTGGGGTTTATTTTTTCCCCCCTTCCAGGTGGGTTTTTCCCCCGTGGGGTTTGGGACCTGTGGTGCTCGGTTTTCCCCTTGGGCTTTCGGTTCCGACCCCGTGAATAGCACGCCGTCTCCAGCCTGCCTTTGTTGGGGGCAAGAGACGGGCGGCCGGCGTAAAAATTATTTACTTATACTTTTTATTTTTATTGTTATTTTACAGATATAATAGATTTTTTTCAAAAATACTAAAAATTAAGATAATATAAAATAAAAATAATAATAATAATAAATAATAAAAATAAAAATAATAAAAAATAATAAAAAAATTTTAATAAAATTAAAAGTTTTCAAAAATTTTCTTTATTTCCTTTTTTTTCCTTATTGATAGATTAAAAAAATTTTTGTAATTATTTTCATTATTTCCCTAAAAATTGCCAAAAACACCAAGAAAAACGAAAAAAACGTCATTTTTGGGGTATTCCCCAAAAACTATATTTCGCTAGATTTTGCCGCTTTTTCGTTTGGGAATGTTTTCTTATACCTTTTTTTATTATATATGGACACAATTCCCTTTTTTATCACAACATTATCAGATTTTCACTTTTATCTTTTTCATCTTATTACGTTTTCATCACATTATCACATTATCATCTTATTGCAATTATTTTCATCATTATCGCAATTGTTACATTATTATTGCAATTATTGGAGTTATGTAATTTTTTGAAAAAATACTAATAACCCAACAAAAATAATAGTAATAAAAAAAATAACAATAATATCGATTTTATAATTTTTATTTTTATCATATCTTTAATTATAAAACGTTTCTGTAAATTTTTACGTTTAAAAATTTTTTTTTGCAAATTAAAACCCGTAAAATAATAATAAGATGATAAAACAATAATAATACTAATAACAATATTATAACCTAGCATTATTATTTTTATACTTATCTTATTTTATTTTGTTATTTTTACAGATATTAATTTTTTTGGGAAAAAATACTAAAAATTTAAAATAATGTAAATAATATAAAATAATAATAATAAAAAATATAAATAATAATATAATAATTATAAAATAATAAAAATAATAAAAAATTTTTTTAATATTTAAAAGTTTCAAAAACTCTTTATTTTCACTTTTATCATCATTATGTTATGATTAATACAATTCTGGTAATTATATCATTTTTACCCTAAAAAATTGCCGAATCACCAAAAAAATGAAAAAAACGCTTTTTGGGGTATACTTCAAAAAGGGTATTTTCGCTGATTTTGCCCCTTTTTCGACTTTTGGGGAAAGTTTTTTTTTAACCCTTTTTTTATTATATGGACCAATTTCCCGTTATATATATCTCATTTCATATTATCACATTATTATCGTTATCATTCATTTCATTTTTCTCATCATTATCTCATTTTTTGCAAATTTTTTCATCATTTTTGCAATTGTTATCATTATTTTTGCAATTATTGGGTTTTAGTTATATTTTGCAATAATACAATAACCACAAAAATAATAATAGTAATAACAATAATAATAACAATAATAACGTTTTTAAAATTTTTATTTTATATCATTTCTTTTAAATTTGTATCGTTTTCGTAATTATTACTGTTATAATAATTATTTTTTTAATTTTACTACCAAAAATAAAAAAGAGATAATAGAAAATAATCTAAAACAATATTATAACCCTAGAATTTTTAACTTTACTTTACTTATTTTTTATTTTGTTATTATTAAAGATATAAAGATTTTTTTGGCAAAAATAAATAAAAATAATATAATATAATAAAATAAAATAATAAAAATAAAATAATTATAATAATAAAATCTAATAATAAAAATTATTTTTACTATTCAAATTTTTCAAAATTTTTCCCTTTTTTTTCACTTTTATCATCATATTCTTATATTAAAAACAATTCTGGTAATTATTTTCATTATTACCTTTAAAAATTGCGAAATCCCAAAATCGAAAAAACTCATTTTGGGGTAATTTTTTTAAAAAGGGTAATTTTTTCCCAGATTTTTTCGCTTTTTGATTTTGGGGAAAGTTTTTTTAACCTTTTTTATTATATATGGCACAAATTCCGTTTTTATATCATCATTTTCATGTTATATATTTTACGTTTTCATCATCATTTATCATTTCATCAATCATCATCATTTTCATCATATTCAATTTTTCATCATTATTTAATTTTTACTTATTATTTTTAAATTTGGGGTTATATTATATATTTTTTTCAATATACTAATAAACCAAACAATAATAAAGTAATAACAAAAATAAATAATAAAATTTTATAAATTTTTATTTTTATCATTTTCTTAATTTGTTCGTTATTTTGTAAAAAATTACTGTTAAAATTATTTTTGAACATAATACCCTCAAATAATAAAAATGTGATAATAACAATAATAAAATAAAAACAATATTAAAAAACTAGCACTATTTATTAACTTTTTTTATTTTATTTTTGTTTATTTTACAGATATAAAAGATTTTTTTTCAATAATACTAAAATTAAAATAATAGTAATAATAATAAAAATAAAAATAATAAAAATTAAAATAAAATAATAAAATAATTTTATTAAAATTCAAATGTTATAAAATTCTCTTTTTTCCACTTTTTTCATCATTATTGTTTGATAATACAATTTGGTAATTATTTTCTTATTTCCCTAATAATTTCCAAAAACACAAAGAAATCGAAAAACTAAATATTTTTTCTAGATTTTGCCGCTTTTTCGACTTTTGGGGAAAGTTTTTTTTATACCTTTTTTATATTAATATGGACATAATTCCCGTTAATTTATCATCATTATATGATTATCTCATTTTATCGTTTTCATCATCATTATCATCATTTCATCATTATCATCATTTTTGCAATTTTTATCACATTATTTCAATTTTTTTCATTTTTTATTTCAAATTTTTGGGGTTATAGTATTATTTTTGCAATAATCTAATAACCCAACAAAATAATTAAAACAATAATAAACAAAAATAACGTTTTAAATTTTATTTTTTTCTATTTAATTATATCGTTTACTGTAAATTTTTATTTTAAAAAATTATTTTTTCAATTATACTACCCCTAAATATAATAATAATGATGTAATAAAATAAAAAATACTAATAACAAAATTTAAACCCCTAGCATTTTATTTTTATCCTTTACTTTTTTATTATTTGTTATTTTACAGATTAAAGATTTTTTTGGCAAAAATATAAAAATTAAAAAATAGTAATAATAATAATAATATAATAATAATATAATAAAAAAATTAAAATAATAAAAATAATAAAATAATAATAAAATAATAATAATAATTTTAATAATATTTAATGTTACAAAAACCTTTATTTTCACTTTTTTCACTTTTTGTTATATTATACAATTTTTTAAAATTTTATCATTATTACCCTAAAAATTGCCGAAATCACCAAAAAAATCGAAAAAATCTTTTGGAGTATCCCTCAAAAGGCTTATTTTTCCCAGATTTGCCGCTTTTTTTGATTTTGGGAGTTTTTTTTATACCCCTTTTTTTTATTATATATGGACACAATTCCTGTTAAAAATTTTCTCTCATTACATGATTTTCATCATTTATCGTTTTCATCTCATTAATCATTACACATCATTATCATCATTATTGCAATTATTTTCATATTATTGCAATTGTTTTGATTATTATTTCAATTATTGGGTTTTATTTTATTTTTTGCATAAAAACTAAAAGCACAAAAATAATAATATAATAACATAAAAATTTAAAAATAACGATTTTAATTTTTTTTATATCATTATCTTATTAGTATCGTTTTACTGTAATTTTACTGTTAAATAATTATTTTTTTCAATTAATTTCCGTAAAATAATATAATAGTATAACAATAAATACTAAAAACATATTTAAAACCCCAAACTTTTTATTATTTTAAATTTCCTTTTTATTATTGGGTTTTTATCAGATTAAAAATTTTTTTCAAAAACATAATTTAAAATAATAGTAATAAAAATAATAATAATAAGATGATAATAAAAATAATAATAATAAAATAATAATAAAATTTTAATATTTTTAAATTTTTTTAAATTTCCTTTTTTCTCACTTTTATCATCATTTGTTATGATTTAAAACAATTTTTTGGTAATTATTTTTCATTTTACCCTAAATTGCCAAATCCCAAAAAAATCGAAAAAAATCATTTTTAGTATACTCTCAAAAAGGGTATATTTTGCTAGATTTTTCCCCTTTTTTCGACTTTTTGGGAAGTTTTTCTTTTACCTTTTTTTATATTTTAATATGGGCACAATCCTTTTTTATCATCATCATTTTCAGATTTTCATCATTATTATCGTTTTTCCAAAATCATTTCATCCTTTTCACATTATCATCATCATTTCTCATTATTGCAATTATATCATCATTATTTCAATTGTTTTCATTTTTATTGAATTATTGGATTATAGTATATATTTTGCCAAATACTAATAACCAAACAATATAAAATAAAAAAAAAAAACATAATAACGATTTTATAATTATTATTTTTTACATTATCTCTATTTGTACGTTTTACTGTAAATTATTCTGTTTAATAATTATTTTCAATTATACTCCAGTACAAAAATAAAATGATGATAATAAAATAATAATCTATAAAAATATTAAACCCAGCATTATATTATTTTCTTTACTTTTATTTTTATTGTTATATTACAGAAAAAATAATAGATTTTTTGGGATAAATACTAAAATTAAAAATAGTAATAAAATAATAATAATAATAATAATATAATAATAAAAAAAATAATATAAAATTTTAATAATATTCAAAATGTTATCAAAATTCTCTTTTTTTTCACTTTTTTTAAATTATTTTTAGATTAATCAATTTTGGGAAATTTTTAATTATTACCCTAATAATTGCCGAAACACCAAAAAAATCGAAAAAACGTCATTTTGGAGTAAATCTCAAAAAGGGTTAAATTTTGCTAGATTTGCCGCTTTTTTGACTTTTGGGGGTTTTTCTTATACCTTTTTATTTATTAGGACCAATCCTTTATTATACATATTTTCATGATTATACCCTTATTATTTATCACATCTTTCATCATTATCAATTTTTGCAATTTTATTCATTTTTGAAATTTTTATATTTTTATTGCAGTTTTGGAGTTATAGTAATATTTTTGCAAAAAATAATAACCTAACAATAATAAAATTAATAAAAAAAATAATAAAATAAAAATATTTTTTGATTATTTTTTATATCATCTTAAAAATATCGTTATTCTTAATATACTGTTTAATAATTATTTTTGCAATTATCTACCAGACAAAAAATAAAAATGATATAAAAATAAAAATCAAAAAACAAAATTAAACCACTAGCATTTTTTTTATTATTATTATACTTATTTTTTATTATTTTATTTTACAGATATAATAATTTTTGGCAATAAACTAATAATTAAAGGGAAAAGTAAAATAAAATAATAATAATAATATAAAAATGAAAAAATAATAATAAAAAATAATAAAAATAATAATAAAAATTTAAAAATAATAATAAAATTTAAAAATAATTTTTAATATATTTAAATGTTATCAAAATTTCTTATTCTCACTTTTTTTCATCTTTTGTTATGATTAAAACAATTTTGGTAATTTTACATTTTTACCCAAATTAAATTTCCGAAATCCCAAAGAATCGAAAAAAAATCATTTTGAGTATACTCTCAAAAGGGTATTTTTCGCAGATTTTTTCCGCTTTTTCGCTTTTGGGGAAGTTTTTTTTTAACCCCTTTTTTATTTATATGGGACACAAATTTCCCGTTTTTATCACATATTATCTGATTTCATCTTATTATCGTTTCATCATCATTACTCATTATCTCATTATCATCATCATTATCATCATTATTGCAATTTTTATCATATTTTTGCAATTGTTAAATTTTATTGAATTCTGGAGTTTGGTATATTTTTTGCAATAAAACTAATCCACAACAAAAATAAAAGTAAAACAAAAATAATAAAAATAATAACGATTTTATAAATTTTTTTATCATTATCTTAATTAGTTCGTTTTACTTTTTTTCTGTTTTAATTTATTTTTTTCAATTTTACTACCTACAAAAAATAATAAAAGATAAATAACAAAAATAAAACTAATAACAAAATTAAAAACTAGCTTTTTATTTATCTTATATTTTATTTTTTTATTATTTTTTTTATTACAGATTAATAGATTTTTGGCAATAAAACTAATAATTGATAAAGAATAATAATAATAATAAAATAATAAAATAAAATAATAATATAATAAAAATAATAATATAAAAATAATAATATTTTAAAAAATATTCAAATGTTATCAAAATCCTTTATTTCACTTTTTTCACACTATTTTTATGATTAATGCAAATTTTGGTAACTATTTTCATTTTACCCTAATATTGCCGAAATCACCAAAAAACGAAAAACTATTTTGGAGTATACTCTCAAAAAGGCTTATTTCGCTAGATTTTTCCGCTTTTTCATTTTTGGGAAAGTTTTTCTTTACCTTTTTTTATTTTTATGGACACAATTCCCGTTATTTTTCATCATTTTTCATGATTATATATTATTACGTTTCATCTCATTATCATCATTTTCATCATTATCATCATATTACATCATTATTGCAATTTTTTCATCATTATTTCAATTTTTATCATTTTTTATTTCAATTTTGGGGTTTTTTATATATTTTTTGCAAAAATACTAATAAACCCAAAATAATAATAGTAATAAAAATAAAAAAATAAAATAATAAAGATTTTTTAATTTTTATTTATATATTATCTTAAATTGTATCGTTATTCGTAAATTTTTATGTTTTGATAATATTTTTTCAATTATACTACCGTAAATAAAAAAAGATGAAATACAATAATAATACTAATAACAATTTAAACCCTAGCATTATTATTATTATACTTTTACTTATTATTAATTGTTATTATTTCAGATATAATAGATTTTTTTGGGAATAAAACTAATATTAAAATAATGTAATATAAAATAAAAATAAAAATTAATAATAATAATAATATAAAAATAAATAAATTTTTTTAATATTCAATGTTACAAAATTTCTTATTCTCACTTTTTTCATCATTTTTGATTAATTAAAAAATTCTGGTAATTTTTTTCATTTTTTACCCCAAAAATTGCCGAAAACACCAAAGAAAACGCCAAAAAGTCTTTTGGAGTAACTCTCAAAAGGCATATTTCCTAATTTTTTCCGCTTTTTGGGATTTTTGGGGGAAGGTTTTTCTTATAATTTTTTTATTAATTTTGGCCCAAAATTTTTTTCCTGTTTTTATCATCTTCTTTATCATGTTTTATCATCTTATTTTCGTTATCATCATCAATTATTATAATCATTACCCTATCATTATCACCTTATTGAAAAAAATTTTCCATGTTTATTGCAATTGTTATCGTTATTATTGCAATTATTGGAGTTGTATATATTTTTTTTTTTTGGGCCCAATTTTTAATATAATAACCACAAAAAATAAATAGTAAAAAAATAATAAGAAAAAAAAATTTAAACGATTTTTTAATTATCATTTATATTTTATCTTAATTAGTACGTTATTACTGTAATTATTACTGTTTTTTAAAATTAAATTTTTCCCAATTATACTAAAAAGTCCCAAAAATAAATGATGAAAATAACAATAAAAATATTTAAAAACAATATTATAAACCCTAGCATTATTTTTAATTTTTTAAAATGTGTGGTTATAATTTTTTTTAAAATTTTTATTATTTTTTATTATCATATTATTATTTTTTGGAAATTTGTAGTTAATTGAAAAAATTAATTATTATAAAAATAATAATTACAGTAAAAAACGATACTAATTAAGAAATGATATAAATGAAAATTTTAAAAAATCGTTATTATTGTTATTATTTTTTGTTTTTTAATATTATTATTGTTGGGGTTTATTAGTTTTAAATTGCAAAAAAAATTACAAAACCCAAATAATTGCAATAATAACGATAACAATTCCCAATTTAATCATGATAAAAATTTGCAATAATGATGATAAGATGATGAAAAATTATGAAATGTAAAAATATGATAACGATAAAAAATGATGATAATCATGAAAATTTAGGGATGAAAATAACGGGAAATTGGTCCAAAATATAATAAAAAAAATATAAAAAAAACTTTCCCCAAAAAGTAAAAAAGCGGAAAAAATCTAGCGAAATATACCTTTTTAAAAAAGGGTAACTCCAAAAGATTTTTGTTCGTTTTTTTTGGTGATTTGGGAAAATTATTAGGGTTAATGATAAAAATTCCAAAATTGAAATTAAAATTATATCAATAAGGGATGATAAAAGGAAATAAAAGAGTTTTTTTTGGGAAATTTAATATTTTTAAAAATTATTTTTATTATTATTAATTATTTTATTATTATTTTAATTATTTTAAATTTTTAAATTACTTTTATCTTAATTTAAGTATTTTCCCAAAAAAATCTATTATATCGTAAATAAATAAAATAAAGGAAAAAAAAAAAAGAAAAAAAAAAAAAAAAATAATATTAAATGCTAGGGGGTTTATAATTTTGGGTTTTTAAAAGAAATTATTTTTGGTTTTACCCTCATTTTTATTATTTGTACGGGTGGGAAAAATTGAAAAAATAATTTTTCATAACAGTAAAAATTACAGTAAAACGATAAAATTAAGATAATGATATAAATAATAATTAAAAAATCTTTATTATTTTTTATTTTTATTGTTTTTTACTTTTATTTTGTTGGGGTTATTAGTTTTATTGCAAAAATTTACTATCCCCCAATAATTGCAATAATAATGATAAAAAAACTGCAATAATGATGAAATAATTGCAATAATGATGTTAAGATGATGAAAATGATAAATAATGTTTATAATGATGATGATAACGATAATAATGATGAAATCATGATAATGTTTGATGTAATAACGGGAATTGTTTCCATATTAATAAAAAAAGGATAAGAAAAACTCCCCAAAGTCAAAAAAGCGGCAAAATCTAGCAAAATAACCCTTTTTTAGATTTTACCCCAAAAAGGGGAAGGGTTTGTTCGTTTTTCTTTGGTGATTTGGCCCTTATTAGGGAAATAATGTAATATTTACCAGAATTGCTTTAAATCAAAACAATAGGAGGAAAAAAGTGAAAATAAAGAGAATTTTGATAACATTTGAATTTATAAAATTTTATTATTATTTTTATTATTATTATTTATTTTTATTATTATTATTTTTATTATTTTTTAAAATTTTATTATTTTTAACTTTTTATTTTAAAAATTATTAGTTTTATGCCAAAAAAATATTATATCTGTAATAAAAAAAATAATAAAAAATAATTATAAAAAGGGTAAAGTAAATAAAAATAATGTTTGTGGGATAAATGGTTTTATTTATTATTGTTATTATCATCCATTATTTTATTGTACTGTATATAATTAAAAAAATAATTATTAAAAACAGTAATAAATAAAAGAAATAAGATACAAATTTAAAGAAAAATTATAAATAATAATTTAAAAATGTTATTATTTTTTATTTTTGCTATTACTATTATTATTTTTGGTTTTAGTATTTGCAAAAAATATACCTAACCCCCGAAATTGGGAAATAAAATTATAAAAATTGCAAAAATTTATGATAAAAATTGCAAAAATGATAAATAAGGGATGATGTAAGGGATGAAAATGAGATAATGATAAATGTAACATAATAATGTTTGATAACAAATTTTGATGATGATAATAAACGGGAATTGTGCCCCAATATAATAAAAAAAAAGGTAAAAAGAAAAACATTCCCAAAAGTCAAAAAAGGGAAAAATCTAGCAAAAATACCTTTTTTGAGAGTATACCCCAAAAATGAGGGTTTTTTCGTTTTTTTTGGTGTTTTCGGCAATTTTTGGGGGAATAATGATAAAAATTTACCGGGGAATTGAAATTAACCCTAACAAAATTTGTGATAAAGTGAGAAAAAGAGTTTTTAAAAACATTTGAATATTTTAAAATTTTATTATTATTATTTTTATTATTATTATTATTATTATTATTATTATTTTTTTATTATTTTTATTATTTTATTATTTTATTTTTTATTATTTTATTATTCTATTCCCCTTAAATTTATTATTTATTCCCAAAAAAAAATCTTTTATATCTGTAATAATAACAAAATAATAATAAAAGTATAAAAATAATAAAAAATAATGCTAGGGTTATAAAATTGTTTTTATATATTTTTCTTTTTTATCACATTATTATTTTTGTAGGGTATTTATAATTGAAAAAAAAATAATTTTTTATAACAGAAAATCTTACAAAACGATACAAATTTAAAAGATGAAAAAATAAAAATTTTAAAATAAAATATTTTATTATTTTTATTTTTAAATTTTTAAATTAATATTATTATTTTTTGGTTTTTTTGTATTATTCCCAAAAAAAAGAAAACTAAAAACCCAAAATAACGGGCCCCATTAATGTAAAAATTTAAATAATGTTTTTAATAATTGCAAAATGATATAATGTGAAATGATGATGAAAAACGAAATAATGGGTAATCATAATAATGTGATATAATAACGGGAAGGGTTTTCCATATAAAATAAAAAAAGGATAAAAAAAACTTTCCCCAAAAATTTCAAAAAAAAAGGGGCCAAAATCTAGCGAAATAAGCCTTTTAGAGTATACTCCAAAAGATTTTTTTTTCGTTTTTTTTTTTTGGGGTTTCGGAAATTTAAATTGGGGTAAAAATGATAAAAAATTCCCGGGAATTGTTTTAATCATAAAATAAGTTTATAAAAGGAGAAAAAGAGAATTTTTGAAAACATTTGAATATTTTTAAAATTATTTTATTATTATTTTTATTATTATTATTATTATTATTATTTTTAAATTATTATTATTTTTATTATTATTATTTTTTATTATTATTTTTATTTTTTAAATTATCTTAATTATTAGAAATTATTGCAAAAAATTATTATATTGTAAAAATAAAAATAAAAATTAAAAGTACAAGTAAAAATAATAAAAATGCTATTTGGTTAAAAATATTTTTATTAGATTTTTATTGTTATTATCATCTTTTATTATTTTTTTTTAATGGGGTAGTATAATTGAAAAAATTTTAATTTAACAGTAATAATTACAGTAATAACGTTAAAATTTAGAGATAATAAATAAAAATAAAAATTTATAAAATAGTTTTTATTGTTATTATTATTGTTTTTACTATTATTTTTGTTGGGGTTATTATTATTATTGCAAAAAAATATACATAACCCCAATAATTGCAATAAAATGTTTAAAAATTGCAAAATGAGGGAAAATAATTGAAATAATGATGAAAAATGATGTTTAAAAATATGATAAGGTGAAAATGATGTGATAACGATAAAAATGATGATAATCTTTATAATGATGATGTTAAAAACCCAGGAATTGGGGTCCATATTAATATAAAAAAGGTAAAAAAAAAAAACTTTCCCCAAAAGCCCCAAAAAAGGGGAAAAATTCTACGAAAATTACCCCTTTGAGAGTAAAACTCCAAATGGGGTTTTTTTTTCGTTTTTTTTTGGTGTTTTCCCGGAAAATTATTGGGTAAAAAATGAAAATAATTACCAAATTTGGGAATTAATCATAACAAAAAATGATGAAAAAAGTGAAATAAAGGGAATTTTGAAAACTTTTTAAATACTATTAAAATTATTATTATTATTATTTTTATTTTATTTTTTTTCATCATTTTTTATTATTATTATTTTTATTACTATTTTTAATTATTATATTTTTCCCAAAAAAATTTTATATATTGAAATTTAATAAAAATAATAAAAATTTGGGAAAAGGGGTATAAAAATAATAATGCTAGTGGTTTAATATTGTTATTATTAGTTTTTTGGGTTATTACATCTTTTATTATTTTTTGGGATGGAAATTTATAATTGCAAAAATAATTATTATAACAGTAAAAATTTAAACAGAAATAACGATACTAATTAAGATAATATAAAAATAAAAATTTAAAAAATCGTTATTATTGATATTATTATTGTTTTTACTTTTATTATTTTTTGGGGGAATTAGAAATTTTTTGAAAAAATATATACTAAACCCCAATAATTGCAATAATAATCATAACAATTGCAATAATAAAGATAATAATTGCAATAAAATGATAATGATGTGAAAATGGGATAATGAGAGAAAAGATAAAAATAAATGATAATCTTTTGATAATGATGATGATAAAAAAGGTTTGTGTCCATATAAAAAATTTTAAAAAGGTATAAAAAAAAACATTCCCAAAAGCGAAAAAGGGGGCAAAATCTAGCAAAATATACCTTTTTGAGAGTATACCCCAAAATGACTTTTTTTCTTTTCTTTGGGTTTTGGCAATTATTGGGGTAAAATAAATTAATTTCCCAAAATTGTATTAATCAAAAAAAATTTAATGGTGAAAAAAGTGAGAATAAAAAAATTTTGTTTAAATTTTAAAAATATTATTAAAATTTTTTATTTTTAAATTTTATTATTATTTTTTATTATTTTTTTATTTTTTTATTGTTATTATTATTTTTAAATTATATTATTATTTTAAACAAAAATTATTTTAATTTTTTATATTATTGAAAAAATCTATTATATCTGTAATAAAAACCAAAAATAATAATAAGTATAAGTATAATAAATAATGCTGGGGTTTTAAAATTTATTGTTTTTAGTATTATTATTTTTATTATCACCCATTATTTTTTTATGAAAACGGGGAATAATTGAAAAATTAATTATTTTAACGTAAAAAATTACAGAAATTAACGATACTAAAAAAAGATAATGTTTAAAAATAATAATTAAAAAATCGTTATTTTTTAATTTTGTTTACTTTTATTATTTTTTGGGTTTTTAGTATTTTCAAAAATATTTTACTATAAACTCCAAAAATTTGGAAATAAAATGATAAAAAATTGAAAAATAATGATGATAAAATTGCAAAAATTTATGATAATAAATAAAAGGATGAAATGATGATGAAAACGATAATAATGATGATAATCATGAAAATGATTATGTTTAAAAAAAGGGAATTTATGTCCATTAAAAATATAAAAAAGGTTAAAAAACCCCCTTCCCAAAAAGTCAAAAAAAAGCGGAAAAAAATTTAGCAAAATATTTTATTTTTTTGGGGGTTCTTTGGTGTTTTTGGCCCAAATTTTTAAAGGGTAATAAGGGATTAATTCCCAAAATTGTATTTATAACAATAATGATGATAAAAGTGAGAAAAAAGAAAATTTTTGAAAACCCTTTGAATATTAATAAAATTATTATTTTTTTATTATTATTATTATTATTATTATTATTATTATTATTATTATTACTATTATCTTAATTATTAGTATTATTAAAAAAAAATTATTATATCTGTAAAAATAACAATAATAAAAATAATTAAAGTAAAATAAAAAAGGTGCTAGTTTTTACTATTTTTTATTAGTATTATTATTTTTATTATCCCCATATTATTATTTGTATTGGTAGTATGATTCCCAAAAAATAATTTTTAAACAGTAAAAAATTACATTTAATAAGATAAAAATTAAGAAAATTAATATAATAATAATTATAAAACGTTTTTAAATTATTATTATTGTTTTTACTTTTTATTATTGTTTTTGGTTATTATTTATTGAAAAATATATACTAAACTCCAATAATTCAATAAAATTTAAACCCAATTTGCAATAATGAGAAAATTAATTTGCAATAAGATGAAAATTTGAGGATGTTTAAGATGTAATGAGATAATGATGATAAAAAACCGATAATAATGTTTGGTTTAATCGGGAAAAAAAATTTAAAAAATGAGAAAATTTAACGGGAATTGGGTCCATATAAAAATTTTAAAAAAGGGATAAGAAAAACTTCCAAAAGTCAAAAAAGGGCGGCAAAATTTTTCCGAAAAATATACCCTTTTGAGAATATACCCAAAAATGACTTTTTTTTCGATTTTTTTGGTGATTTCCCCAATTATTAAGGTAATAAGGGAAAATTTAATTTACCAAAAATTGTATTACTCATAAGAAAATGATGAAAAAATTGAAATAAAGGAATTTTAAAACCCATTTGAATAGTTTTTAAAAAAATTTATTTTTAAATTATATTATTATATTTATTATAATTATTATTTTTATTTTATTTTATTATTATTATTTTTCCTATTATTTTTAAATTTTTAGTTTTTTTTGGCCAAAAAATCTTTTATATCGGTAATAAAAAACAATAAAATAATAAGAAAAATTTTAAAAGGATAATAATGTTTAGGGGTTTAAAAATTTTTTTATTAGAAATTTTTATTGCATTATCTCATTATTATTATTTGTCTGGTATTATAATTGCAAAAATAATTTTTTTTATCAGTAAAAATTACAGTAAAACGTACAAAATTAAAAAAAATATATAAATAAAAATTTAAATCGTTATTATTGTTAATTATTGTTTTTTACTATTATTGTTGTGGTTTTTAGTTTTATTCAAAAATATATACATAACTCAATAATTGCAAAATAATGATAAAAAATTTGCAATAATGATGATAAAAAAATTGCAAATGATATAATGATAAATGATATTTGAAAATGATGATGAAAAGGGAAAATAAGGGATGTTTAATCATGATAATAAATGATGATGAAAAAACCCGGAATTTTGTGTCCATATATAATAAAAAAAAGGGTATAAAAAAAACTTTCCCCAAAAAGTCAAAAAAGGGCGGCAAAATCTAGCAAAATATAGTTTTTTTGGAGTATACCCCAAAAGGTTTTTTCGTTTTCTTTGGTGTTTTCGGCAATTATTGGGGGAAAATAATGAAAATAATTAAAAAATTTGTAAAATCATAAAAATAATGATGAAAAAGGGAAAATTTAAAGAGAATTTTTGATAACATTTGAATATTTTTTTAAAATTTTTATTTATTATTATTATTATTTTTAGTATTTTGTTTTATTTTTATTATTATTAATTTTTTATTATTATTTTTACATTATTTTAAATTTTATTAGTTTTATTGCCAAAAAACATCTTTATATCTTTTAAAAAAAACAAATAATAAAAAAAGGGATAAGTTTAATAATAAAAATGTAGGGGTTTAAAATATTGTTTTTTAATTATTATTGTTATTATCACCTTTTTATTTTTTGTATTTGGTAGTTAATTGCAAAAATAATTATTAAAAAAACATAATAATTACAGAAATTTAACCCGATATAATTAAGAAAAATGTATAAATAATAATTATAAAATCGTTTATTATTGTTATTATTTTGGTTTTAAATTATTATTGTTGGGGTTTATTAGATTTTTGCAAAAATATATACTAAAAACCCCAATAATTGCAAAATAATGATAACAATTGCGATAATGATGAAAAATAATTGCAATAATGATGAAAATTATGAAATGTATAAATCGAAAAATAATGATGATAAGGGATAATAATGAGATAATCATGAAAATGATGATGATAAATAAACGGGAAATTTTTGCCCCATATATAAATAAAAAAGGTATAAAAAAACCTTTCCCCAAAAAAAAAAAAAAAAAAGGGGAAAAACCCAAAAGCGAAATATAGCCTTTTGAGAGTATACCCAAAAATTTGACGTTTTTTCCCGATTTCTTGGGGGTTTTTTGGCAATTATTGGGAAATAATGATAATAATTACCAAATTTGTTTTAATATACAAAATGATGAAAAAAAGTGAGAAAAAAAGGGGAATTTTTGAAAAACTTTTTGAATATTTTTAAAATTATTATTTTTTTATTATTATTATTATTATTATTATTTTTATTTTATTTTTATTATTTTACTAAAACCTTAAATTATTATTTATTTTTTCCAAAAAAATCTTTTATTTGTAAAATAACAATAAAATAATAAAAAAGTAAAATAATGTTACCCCGGCCCCGGCCCCCGTCCCCTTTTGCCCCAACACAAGGCAGGCTGGGCAGACGGCGTGCTATCCACAGGGTGGGAAAACACTGAACAGCCCAAGAGGCCCGAGCCCCACAGCGCCCCCAGAACACCGGGGGGGAAAAACGCCACCTGGAAGGCAGGGCAAAAATAAACACCAAGACAGTTTTTCCTTTTTTTACACTTAAATTACCCTTTCATTTTTCTTTTAGGACAATACGGGGGGAAACCACATGTCCCACAGCATAATACGCATAACGGGGGCCAACACCAGGTTTATCTCAGGTCAAAAGGGGCCCACCACGAGGTCTTCAAAGGGCAGCCCCCAACTGCGTCCCCGGCTTTTCCTCCGCCCCTCCGCTCAAACCCAGCGGGGGAAATTTTTCCCCGGGGCCCCTTCCCAGGGAAAAAACATTTTCGCACAAGCCCAAAGACCCCGGGGGAAAGAAATAATAAAAATGTATTTTTTTAAAATTTGTTTTAGTATTTATTGTTTTTAAATTCATCATTTTTTATTTTTTGTACTGGTGGTTTTAATTGCAAAAAAAATTTATTATAACAAAATTAATTACATTAATAACGATACAAATTTAAAGATAAATATAAAAAAAATTAAAAAATCGTTATTATTGTTTTATTATTGTTTTGAGTGAACCCGGGAACCATCAGCCCGGAAAGAATGGAAGGGAAAGATTTCCCCCCTTTCCCGCTTGAAAACATGTGGCCGTCAAACTGTAAGGGGTCCAGGAAGATGGGGGAGAGAGATGTTTTTAAATGATGGGCCCTTTGCTATTTTTTTTTATGTAAAATTTCCCTTGTTTTTTAAATTAGTTAATTAAAAATTTTATCCACGTTTTCTTTTTATCCATTTGTAATTTGGGAGCACATTATGGTGTCTGGGGCTATCTAGTATGGAGTTCTTCTTTTTTTCAGTCATTTTTAAATAAAAAATACATTTCTTTTTTTTTGGCAAAAGGTTTTAAACAGGCCTTTTTAAAGAATAATAAACTTTAAATTTTGGAAAGGGGAAAAACACCGCCCCCTTTTTAGAGGGAAAAGCCACCTTTACCCCGGGTTTACCCGAATTCCCCCCCTTTAAATCCTCTTACTTTGGGGGGTGTTTAAAAATATAAGGCCGGGGCAGCCCGGGGGGGAGGGGGGGAGCATTTTTGGTCGTGGGGCTGCAGTGTGGGTGGGGTTTTTTGGTTTGGAAGAGTACGAGCTATAGGGGTTTAAAGGGGGCATTTTTAAACCCTTTTTTTTTGTATCTTTATAGGGGATTTTGCTCTCTTTACGTTTTTTTTTTTCTCTTGAAATTTTTTTAAAATCGGGATTTTTGAAGTTTTTCTTAATTCTTTCCCGCATCTTAGTGTTTTTAAAATTTTTTTTACCTTTTTTTTAAAGTGTTTTTAAAAAAAAATCTTTTTGGGAAAAAAGAATTGAAACCCTTTTAACCCCTCATGCCTTCCCCCCCGTTTGTCTATTTTTAAAACCTTTTTCTAATTAACCCAAAGTTAATTTTTGGAAAACGCCATATGCCTGCCTCACCGGGCCCTTTTTATAGAATGTAAAAAATTAGGGGGAATTTAAAGGGAAAACAAGAACCCCCCCCCCGGTTTGAATCTGGGGATTAACCCCTTGGGTTATTTAAAAATTGCACGAGTTCAATCCTTAAATCTGATTTCCCATCGACTTTAGGTCGACACGCACTCCATCTGGATGTAAACCCCGCTAAAACCGTGTGGACCCCTTTAGCCTTGGTTTAAATTTTAAAACACTTACACTTGCTTCCTATCATTTTATTTAACCCTTTAAACCCCCCCCTTCCTTTAGGGAAAATAATACCCGCGTTCCCGGACGAATTAACCAGGGGGTGGCCGGGTTTGCCCTTTACCCGGGGGCCCACGGTCAAAACTTGTTTCATACGTAATTATTAATATTATTATTTTTTGGGGTTTTTAGTATTATTGAAAAAAAAATATTCATAAACCCCAAAAATGCAAAAATAATGATACTTTCAATTTAAAGATGATAAAATTGCAATAATGATGATAAAGATGATGTAAGGAAAGATATGATATGGGTAACGAAAATAAAGATGATAATCATGATAATGATTAAAGATAATAACAGGAATTTGGGCCTTTTAAAAATATAAAAAAAAGGGAAAGGAAAAAAAATTTCCCAAAGTTCCCAAAAAGGGGGCAAAAAACTAGCGAAATAGCCTTTTTAGAGTATACTCCCAAAAAACGTTTTTTTCGATTTTTTTTGGGGATTTTGGCAATTATTTGGGGAATAATATTATTAAAAAATTTTGGTTCAGTCTGAGGGCCCCCGTGGTCACAGCATGATACGAAAGGGAGTTTTTTTTGTTTGTATGCCCTTTGGGGTGATTAAAGTGGTAGGGGTTCCCCCCGTTCCTTTTTCCCCGGAATTAGGGGAAAATTAAAAATAATTTTCCAGAATTTTATTAAACATAACCAATTATGATAAAAATGAAATAAAAAGAAATTTTTTATAAATTTGAATATTATTAAAATTATTATTTTTTATTATTTTTATTATATATTATTATTATTATTATTATTTTTTATTTTTATTATCATTATTTTATTTTACATTATCTTAATTTTTAGATTATGCCAAAAAAAACTATTTATTTGTAATAAAAACAATAATAATAATAATATAAGTATAATAATAATTAGCTAGGGTTTTTAATATTGTTATTAGTATTATATTTTTATTATCATCATTATTATTATTTGTATGGTAGTATAATTGCAAAAAAAAAAATTTTTTAACAGTAATAATTACGTAAAAAACGTACTAATTTAAAAAGGGTTAAATTTAAAAATTTTTAAAACCCTTTATTAAATTTTTATTATTATTTTTTTTACTATTTTTTTTGTTTTTGGTTTTTTATATTATTTCAAAATATATACTATAACTCCAAAAATTGGCAATAATAATGATAACAAATTTCAAAAATGATGATAATAATTGCCCAAAAATGAGATGATAATGAAAGTATGATGATAATGTGATTAAAACGGAAAAAAGTGATAATTTATATAATGATGATGATAAAACAGGAATTGTGTATAAAATATAAAAAGGGATAAAAAAACTTCCCAAAAGGGCGAAAAAACGGCAAAAAACTAGCGAAAAAAATAGCCTTTTGAGGTTCCCCCAAAATGAGTTTTTTTTTGATTTTTTGGTGATTTCGGCAAATTTTTAGGGTAAAAAATGATTAATTACCAGGGAAATTTTTTAATCATAACAAAAATGATGATAAAAGGAGAATAAAAAGAATTTTGAAAAACTTTGAATTTATTAAAATTATTATTATTTTATTATTTTTATTATTAAAAAATTATTTTTTATCTTA
Source organism: Penaeus monodon (assembly GCF_015228065.2). Lineage (NCBI taxonomy): Eukaryota > Metazoa > Arthropoda > Malacostraca > Decapoda > Penaeidae > Penaeus > Penaeus monodon. The sequence continues at coordinate 34,767 of NW_023664758.1, forward strand.
TATTTCTTTAAAATTTTTATATTAAAAACCAAAAAATCTATTTTTAAATTTTTAAAAAACAAAAATTTAAAAATAAGTAAAAAGTAAAAAAATAAAAATGTAGTGGTTATAATATTGTTATTAGTATTTTATTTTTTATCTCATTATTATTATTTTAAATGCAAAAATAAATTTTTATAAAAAGGGAATAAATTACAGTAATAAGTACAAATTTAAAATAATGATATAAATAAAATTATAAAATCGGTTTTTATTGTTTTTTTATTTTTTATTACTATTAAATTTTGTTGGGTTTTTTAGTATTATTGCAAAAATATATCTAAACCCAAAAATTGCAATAATAATGTAACAAATTTCCCAAAAATTTTTTTAAATAATTGCAAAATGATTTATAAAGGGTGAGATAATGATTTATAATGATGAAAATGATGAGGGGAAACCCAAATAATATGAAAATTTCCTTTAAAGATGATGATAATAAAAGGAATTGTGGGCCATATTAAAAAAAAAAGGGATAGAAAAACATTCCCAAAAATTTGAAAAAGGGGGCAAAATCTTTGCGAAAAATACTTTTGAGAATAAATCCAAAATGACGTTTTTTTGATTTTTTTGGTGATTTCGGGAATTATTTTGGGTAATAATGATAATTTTTAAACCCGAATTGTATTAATAAAAACAATAATGGGTGAAAAAAGTGAGGAAAAAAGGGGGAAATTTTTATAACCCTTTGAATATTTTTTAAAATTTTTAATATTATTATTATTCATTATTATTAATTATATTATTATTTATTATTATAATTGTTATTCTTTTTTATTATTATTATTATCATTTTTATTATTATTTTCTATTACTTAATTATTTGTATTATTGGGCCAAAAAAAATATTATAATTTTGTAAAATAACCCAAAAATAATAAAAAATTAAATATAATAAAAAATAATGCAGGGTTTAATATTGGTTTTTTAGTATTATTTTTGTTATTATCATCATTATTTTTTTTTTTTTGTTTGTATAAAATTTCAAAAAAAAAATTTTTTAACAGTTTAAAAATTCCCGTAAACGTACTAATTAAAAAATAAAGATTTTAAAAAAATAATTATAAAACGTTTTTATTGTTTTTATTTTTTATTCTATTAATTGTTGGGGGTTTTTATATTATTGGGAAAAAAATATACTTAACCCAATAATTTCAATAATAATGATTTAACCCAATTTTCAATAAAAAGATGAAAAATTGCAATAATAGGGTAAGATGATTTATAAAATGATAATGTGATAGAAAAACGATAAAAATGATTAAATCTGATAATGAGATGATAATAACAGGAAAATTTTGTCATATATAATATAAAAAAGTATAGAAAAAAATTCCCCCAAAAATCGAAAAAACGGCAAAAAATTTGCGAAAAAATAGGCCTTTTTTAGAATTTTCCCAAAAAAGACGGTTTTTTTGTTTTTTTGGTGATTTCGGGAATTATTTTGGGAATAGAGATAATTATTCCAGAATTGTATTAATCATAACAAAAAATGATGATAAAAGTGAGAATAAAGAGAATGTTGATAAAATTTTAAATTTTTAAAATTTTTTTTAATTTTTATTATTATTATTATTATTAATTTTTTATATATTTTTATTATTATTTTTTTATTTTATTATTATTATTAAATTTTTATTATCATTATTATTATTATTACTATTTCAAATTAGTATTATTTCCAAAAAATCTATTATATCTTTTAATAATAAAAATAATAATAATAAAATTAAGTTAATAATAATAAAGCTAGTGGTTTTTAAATTTTTTATTAATTATTTTTGTTTTTTCACATTATTTTTTTTTGTACTGGTAGTTTTAATTGCAAAAAAATTTTTTATAAAAAGGAATAATTACCGAATAACGATACTAAAATTAAAAAAAGATAAAAAATAAAAAATTATAAAAAAGGTTTTTAATTTTTATTATATTGTTTTTACTATTATTATTGGGTTTTGGTTTTTTAAAATTGCAAAAAAATATCTAAACTCCAAAAATTGCAAAAAAATGATAAAAATTTCAATTTGTGATAATAAATTTCAATAATGATGATGATAAAGATGATTTAAGATGGTAATGAAAGATGATAACGAAATATGATGATAAACATGATAAAGATGATGGGGTAATAAAAGGGAAAGTGTCCCCTATAAATATAAAAAAGGGATAAAAAACTTTCCCAAAAGCCCAAAAAACGGGAAAAATCACGAAAAAAGCCTTTTTAGAGTATACTCCAAAATGGGGTTTTTTTTTGATTTCTTTGGTGGGTTTTTGGGGAAATTTTTAGGGGAATAAGTAATAATTACCAAATTGTATTTTTTTAAAAAAAATAATGATGATGAAAGTGAGAATAAAGAGAATTTTTATAACATTTGAATATTTTTAAAATTTTATTTATTAATATTTTATTTTATTATTTTATTTTATTTTTTTATTTTTATTATTATTATTATTATTTCCAAATTTTCTTTAAATTTTTAGTATTATTGCCAAAAAAAACTTTTTATATCTGTAATAATAACCCAAAAATAATAAAAAGTATAAGTATAATTTAAAAATGCTAGTGGGTTTTAAAAAATTTTTTTAATTTTAAATATGATTATTTTTATTATCATCATTATTATTTTGTACTGGGAGTATTTAAATTTCAAAAATAAATTTTTTTTTAACAGAATAAAATTTAAATAATAAAGTAAATAATTTAAGGTTAAGTATAAATAATAAATAAAAACGTTATTTTTTTATTATTATTTTTATTACTATTATTTTTGTTGGGTTATTTTGTATTATTGCAAAAATATAACTAAACTCCAATAATTTCAATAATAATTTTAATAATTGGCCCAAAAATATGATTTAAAAATTGGGAAAATGATGTAATGATGGGTGATAATATGATTGATGATGATTTAACCCAAAAATAATGAGATAATCTGATAAAGTGATGTTTAAAAAAGGGAAATTTTGTCCCTATATAATATAAAAAAAGGGGGAAAAAAAACATTCCCAAAAATCGAAAAAACGCAAAAAAACAGCGAAATATAGCCTTTTTGGGGTTTTTCTCCAAAAAGACGTTTTTTATTTTTTTTTGGGGATTTCGGCAATTATTTGGGTAATAAAGATAAAAATTAAACCCGAATGTATTTAAACATAACAAATGATGAAAAATGAGAATAAAGAGAATTTTTTATAAAATTTTTAAAATTTTAAAATTTTTTATTATTTTTATTTTATTATTATTATTATTATTATTAAATTTTTAAATTTTTATTACTATTTTTTAATTATTTGTATTATTGCCAAAAAAACTATAACTGAATAAAAACAATTTAAAAAAATAATATAAAATATAAAATAATCTGCTATTGGTTTTAAAATTATTATTTGTATTTTTATTGTTATTATCATCATTATTATTATTTGTTTCTGGTAGTTAAAATTTCAAAAATAAATTTTTAAACGTAAAAATTACATAATAAAAGAATTAATTAAGATTTAAAATATAAATAATAATGATAAAATCGTTATTATTTTTTTTATTATTGTTATTATATTATTATTGTTTTTGGGGTTTTTAAAAATATTGCCAAAAAAATTTTTACTATAACCCCCAATAATTCAAAATTTAAAGATAACAATTGCAAAAATGATGATAATTTAAATTTAATTTAAAGATGATAAAGATGATGATAATGTGAAAAAGGGGATGATAACGATAATAATTTTGATAATCACGATAAGGGTGATGTTTAAAAAGGAATTGTTTTCCATATTTTAATTAAAAAAAAGGGATAAGAAAAACATTCCCCAAAGGGCGAAAAAAAGGCAAATTTTAGCGAAATATAGTCTTTTTTAGAGGATACCCAAAATTTACGTTTATTCGATTTTTTTGGTGTTTCGGCAAATTTTTAGGGTAAAAATTATAAAATTACCAGAATTGTATTAATCATAACAATAATGATGTAAAAGTGAGAATAAAGAGAAATTTTTATAACCTTTGAAAATTTTAAAAATTTTTATTATATTATTATTTAATTTTATTATTATTATTATTATAAAAGTATTAATATTTCTTAATTTTTAGTATTATTGCCAAAAATTAAATTTTATCTGTAATAATAACAAAAATAAAAAATAAGTATTTTGGGATAATAAAAATATTTCTATTTGGGGGATAATTTGGTTTTAGTATTATTTTGTTATTATATCATTATTCTTATTTGTATGGTAGTATAATTTTCAAAAATAAAATTTTTTAACATAATAATTCAGTAAAAAACCCATCTAATTAAGATTAATGATATAAATAATAATTGGAAAATCGTTATTATTTTTTTTATTATTGTTTTTAATATTATTTTTTTGGGGGTTTTTGGAAATTTTTGCAAAAAAATATAAAATAACTTCCCAAAAATTGGGAATAATAATGAAAACAATTGGGAATAAAGAAAGATAAAATTTCAAAAATAATGTAAAGATGATGTAATGATGGGTAAAGGGGATAATGATGATGATAAAGATAATAAAAGATGTAAACATGAAAAAGTGTGTAATAACAGGGGAAATTTTGTCCCTATATAATATAAAAAAAGGGTTTAAAAAAAACATTCCCAAAAGTTTGAAAAAGCGGCAAAAACTAGCGAAATATTGCCTTTTTTAGAGTATACTCCAAAATGAAAGTTTTTTTGATTTCTTTGGTGATTTTTGGCAATTTTTAGGGGAATAATGATAATAAATTTCCAGAATTGTATTAATCATAACCAAAATTGATGATAAAAAATAAAGAGAAATTTTTTTAAATTTTAATATTATTAAAAAATTATTATTAAATTAAATTTTTTTATTATTTTATTATTATTTTTATTATTATTTTTAATTTAAAAATTTTTATTTTTTATCATTTTTTATTTATCTTAAATTTTTATATTATTGCCAAAAAATCTATTTTATCTTTTAATAAAAAAAAAATAATAATAAAATAAATATAATAAAAAATAATGCTGTGGTTATAAAATTGTTATTAGTTTTTATTATTGTTATTATCATCATTATTCTTAAATTTTTTACTGGTGTAAATTGCAAAAAAAAATTATTATAAAAGTTAAAAATTACAGTAATAACGTTAATTAAGATAATGATATAAATAATAATTTTAAAATCGTTATTATTTTTTTATTATTGTTATTTTATTATTATTGTTGTGGTTTTTAGGATTATTGCAAAAAAATATACATAACTCAATAATTGCAATAATAATGATAACAATTTTCCAAAAATGATGATAATAATTGCAATAATTGGAGTAATGATGATGATAATGATTATAATGATGATGATCCCATAATAATGTGATAAAACATGATAAGAGGTGGTGATAATAACCCGGAATTGTGTCCCTTTTATAATATAAAAAGGTAAAGAAAACATTCCTAAAAGTCGGAAAAAAACGGCAAAAACTACGAAATTAGCCTTTTTTTAGGTAAAATTCCCAAAAGGGGTTTTTTTTGGGTTTTTTTTGGTGTTTTTTGGGAATTATTTTGGGTAAAATTTATTTAAAAATTACCAGAATTGTATTTAAAACATAATGATGAAAAAGGGGAGAATAAAGAGAATTTTGATAACCCTTTTAATTTTTAAAAATTATTATTTTTTTATTTTTTATTATTATTTTTTATTATTATTATTATATTATTATTATTAATCTTAAATTTTAAATTTTGCCAAAAAATTATTTTTATCCCGTAAAAATAAAAAATAAAATAAAAAAGTATAAATATAAAATAATAAGCTATGGTTTTAAAAATTTTTTTTTTTTATTAGTATTATTTTTGTTATTATCATCATTAATTTTTAAATTTGTAATGGTAGTAAAAATTGCAAAAAAAATTATTATCCCCCCCCCTAATTAACAAATAAAAACGATTTCTAATTAAGATTTTGATATAAAAAAATAATTATAAAAAACGTTTTTATTGTTTTTATTATTGTATTCTATTTTTTAAATTTTTGTGGTTATTTGTATTATTGCAAAAATATATACTATAACTCCAATAATTGCAATAATAATGATAACAATTGCAATAATGATGATAATAATTGCAATAATGATGATAATGATGATGATGTTAAGTAGAGTAGTTTTATAAACGATTTCTCAAGTAAAGGAATCTTTTGAGTTTGCTTTTTCCTATGGACCTTGTATTGTTTTAATTATGAACAGGAATATGCATTAACTGTGCAGTTTATTTTTTGGAAGAATCTAATAATTATTATTGATAAGGATAATCACAACACGCTTAGAAATTATATATTATCATAGTGGAAAAAGTTGTCAAAGGTAAATAGTTTTGACCCAGCGGACTCGAACTGGAACTTGGTGAAGGTGAGACGCACGGTCTTGTGGTATTTTGTTTTTGGGCTATAATTTAGCTGTAAGTTTGTTTCATTAGGTATCCTGTTCCAACATGATTATATGATATATAATATTTAATGTTGTGTATTTGGAAATGTATATTCTATTTAGTTGGTGTGTGAAAAGGACTGGTGTTTGGGTGATGCCCAGAGTGATATGTCGGAACCAGAAGAATTATTTTTTTTGGTGCAGCATTGACATTGTTTTGTTTTGTTGTTGTTGTTTTTTTCAGTTTCTACCGAGAAACATGAGCTGCCGAATTATTTGAATTGTGTTCATTGAAGGTCAAATGATGTTTACATTATTTGGTATTATAATACTTGATGCAGTTGCCAACGTGTATTTAACTTAATAATAAATGTAAACATCTACTAGTGTTTTATATTTCCACACTCTTGTTGCATTCTATGAGTTATTCAGTGGTGATTAAATACCATGATTTAGTTTTAAGTAAGTGAAGGTTGAGAACAAATTAAAAACATTAGACTATTGAAAGATAATAATTATTCTTTGAAGAGAATGTTAAAGATTTGATCTCACCTTTAGAAGTTTACAATTAAGTTGCTCTGTACCCGTTTTGATAAATCCCTAGGTGTGTAAAAACAACTCTCCATTAAGAGAGATTTAGTTGAGCTAGGAACTTGATTGTAACATGGGGGCCTGACCGGGATCTTTTTTTTTTTTTCTCACTATAACATTGTCCAAGAATCAATCTAATTGTAACATAGGTGCTTGACTGACTTAATTATTTAGATATATTTATGCAGCAAGATTTGTGTGAAAATATTGATATCTTGCCAAATTTATTGATGAGCCTTCAGCAGAATTGTTGTGTGAGGCAAAGAAGAATGACTGGATTGGGATTGCAAACTATTACCAAATTGCTATTAACTGTTCTTGGAAAAAGGCTGAAATAAAAGAGACAGTTTTTAGTATCACAAGGTCTCTTAAATAGTAGGGATGTTTTGCCTCTACAAGAAATAGAGGGTAATTTTGATAGAGAGTTAAGACTAAAGGAAATTGAGTTGGAGAAGGCAAATTGGAAGATAAAGAAAAAGAACGTAAATTTCAGTGGAGATTTAGAGCGGCAGTCTGCTGCTGCAATGCCTGTTTTGCCAGATGGGCATGTTCTTGGCTTTGACATAGTTAAAGTGAGTAAATTTGTACCTTCATTTAATGAAGATGATCCTCAAGAGTTTTTCCTTCAGTTTGAACATGTTGCAAGTAGTCTCTCATGGCCAACTCAATTTTGGTCGTTATTAGTACAGTCAGTCCTTAAAGGGAAGGGGCGTTCCACTTACCTGTCATTAGAAAGTTCACAGCAGAGAGATTATAATGTTGTGAAAGAGGCAGTATTAAAGTCCTATAGACTTACTCCAGAATTTTACAGAAATAAATTCAGACAATGTAATAAAGAATCCAGTCAGTCTTTTGTTGAATATTCTCACATGTTGAAGAAATTGTTTAAATGTTGGATGTCAGCCAGCAAAGCTTCTAAGTATGATGACATATGTGAAATAATCATGTTGGAACAATATCTTAGAGGAGTACCACAAGATGTGCGTGTTCATCTTCTTGAGAAAGAGGTAGATTCTGTTGAGAGAGCCGCATGGTTAGCGGAAAATTATAGTTTAGTTCATACACCAAAGAAAATTGGTTATGTTAGACCTCACCATGTTCCAAATGTTTCCCATGATCAGAGTCAAAGGAGACCTGAACTTGTTAAGACTGATCTAGCCAGTAAAGGCTTTAGTTTTTCTAGTAGTAGTCCAAACTCAAGTAGATTGAATGGGACTTGTTTTTATTGTAAGTCTTCTGGTCACAGAATACGAGATTGTCCCAAGCTTAAAACAAGGAGCATAAAGCAGTTGCTAGTAATGCGTGTTGTGTTAGAGCCTGAGAATAAAAGGTTGCCTGATGTTGGTGATTCACATGATCTATGTGCACCATATAAGTTTTATGGATCCGTTTTCAGTAGACTCTGATGGAGTTCCCATCCTGTTCTCATTCTGAGAGATACTGCTGGTGTGATGAGTATGGCATTGAAAAGTGCGGTACCATTTTGGGAGGATGTACTCACAGGCCAGTATGTTTTAGTTAAAGGAATTGGAGGTGTGGAGAGGTCACCTTTGTGTAAGGTATACTTGAAGTCAGAATTTGTGGAAAAGTCAGTTTTAGTGGCTATTGCAGATAAGTTACCTCATGAGGGGGTAGACTTTCTGCTGTGTAATGATATTGCGGGTGATCGCTGGGGTCCTAATGTCATTGTGTGCTCTAAAACCTTTGGAAATTGATCCACTTAAAAATGAATCTATAGATAGTCCTGAGCTATTTCCTGTCTGTGCAGTAACCAGAAGTAAAGCCAGGATTTAGTGGTAGAAAGCCAAAAAGTTCATTCTTTAGCCAGTAACCTTCTGAGAAGGAAGAAGATGACATTGGTTTGAAAGATATTTTTGAATGTCATAAAGTGGATGATGTTAAAACTGTGAAGTTAAGTGCTACAGATTCAAGTGTTGTAAGTAAAGATAAAAGTGGGGAAGATGAATTATCTGATGAACCTTTGACACGTAAAAAAATTGTTGAAGCCCAGAAATCTGACCGTACCATAAATCATTTGTTCAGATTAGTATTGAGTGAAGAAGAGATTGTGAAAGAACAAACAGGCTATTATATGAAAAATGGAATTTTGATGCGCAAATACCGTCCTTCAGACGAACCTGCTGGAATACTGGAGTATACTATATCAAATAGTTGTACCAAAATGTTTTAGATATAAAGTAATGGGTCTTGCTCATGAATTTGTGGGGGACATTTAGGAGTCAAGAACTCTAAACAAAATTACTACTCATTTTTATTGGCCAGGCATCTCTTCTGACGTTTCTGAATTTTGTCGATCATGTGCTATATGTCAGTTAGTTGGCAAACCAAATCAGATAATTCCTCCTGCCCCTTTAGAACCAATTCCAGTTATTAATGATCCTTTTAGCAAAGTTATTATTGATTGTGTTGGGCCCATGCCAAAAACTAAGCGGGGAAATCAGTTCTTATTGACTATCATGTGTTGTAGTACTCGGTATCCAGAAGCAATTCCCCTACGAAGTATCACAGCAAAAACTGTTGTTCCAGCCCTGACAAAATTTTTTACTATATTTGGATTCCCAAGGGTATTGCAATCTGATCAAGGATCAAATTTCACTTCTAAATTATTCAAGGATGTCATGAATGAATGGGGAGTGATACAACAGTTTTCCACTATATACCATCCTGAAAGTCAAGGTGCTCTTGAACGTTTCACCAAACTTGAAGTGCATGTTAACAAAATTTTGTAAAGAGAATAACAAGGATTGGGATGACAGTGTGCCCTTTGTGTTGTATGCTGCTAGGTCAGCAAAACAAAGAAAGTCTAGGATATAGTCCAAATGAAATATGTATTTGGTAAGCACGTTCATGGGCCCACAGATATGTTATATGAAAGTTTGATCGATGAGGAAATGAATATAACCTTTGTGATTATGTAACAAATTAAGAGATAGGCTGTCTAAGGTGCGTGAGTTTGCAATGAAAAATTTAAATATAGCACAGACAAAAATGAAGAGGGTCTATGATAAGAATGCTAAGTATAGACATTTTGATATTGGTGACAAAGTGCTTTTGTTCTTGCCTTGTAGAAAGAAACCTCTCCAAGCTAGATTTGAGGGTCCATTTAAAGTGCTTGAAAAGGTGAATGATTTGAATTATGTGATAAGTACCCTGAGCGTAGGAAAAGAAGCGCATGGTGCACATAAACTTAATGAACATTTTGAAGGAAGGGAATACCCAGTTTGTGCAAGTGGTTAGAGAAATTGTGCCTTAAAAAGGAAGATAACTTTGTGACTGAAAATGTTGAACAGGAAGAAAATGATTTTGTGATTAAGGATGTTGAGGTAAAGTTAAAGAACAGTGACATTTTAGTTAATCCTTATAATAAGACTTCCCATCTTTCCCCTGACCAGAAGAGGATGTACTAAAATTGCTACAAGAGTTCTCAGATCTTTTTTACAGACACACCACAAGTCACATCATTAGTCATGCATGATGTGAAGTTGGTTCCTGGAGCAGTACCCATAAAACAGAGTCCTTACAGAGTGGCTCCAGTGAAATCCCAAATACTGAAGACTGAGATAGAATACCTCTTAGTTGTCGGAATTATTGAACCAAGTAGAAGTCATTGGGCGTCACCCTGTGTGTTGGTGAAAAAAGCAGATTCATCATGGAGATTGTGCATAGACTATAGAAAAATTAATGCTCTAACAGTTGCAGACTGTTTTCCTTTGTCTAGAATTGATGACATTATTGACTCGGTGAGTAATTCTAAATTCATTACTACTCTTGATTTACTTAAGGGATATTACCAAGTACCCCTTACAGAGAGGCAAAGGAGATTCAGCCTCGTACCCCTTTTGGACTGTATCAGTACAATGTGATGCCATTTGGTATGCGTAATGCTCCCAGCACATTTCAAAGACTAATAAACTTTGTTATCTCAGGATTAGAAGGTGTCCGAGCATATTTGGATGATTTGGTGGTGTTCACGACAACTTGGTCTGAACACATACAAATGCTGAAACAGCTATTAGGACGACTAAGAAAGGCAAATCTAACTGTAAACTTAAATAAGTGTGAATTTGGTCATGCACAACTCAAATTCCTAGGACATGAGGTAGGGTATGGAACAGTTGCCCAAGTAGATGAGAAAATAAAGGCTATCCAAGATCTTCCGGTTCCAACAAATCGTAAAGCTGTGCAACGTTATTTGGGAATGACTGGATATTATAGACGATTTTGTCCAAATTTTTCTTCTATAGCCAAACCTCTCACAGACCTAACTAGTTCCAAAAGAAAAATTTGATTGGACTTTAAGTTGTCAAGAGGCTTTTGAAAAGCTGAAGTTTCTTTTGTGTTCCAAGCCTTTACTTAAAGGACCTGACTTTAACAAGCCTTTGTACTACAGGTAGATGCAAGTGATGTTGCTACTGGAGCTGTTCTGTTGCAGTTAGCAGATGAGATGTGCTCCATCCTATATGTTATGCCAGTACCAAATTTAAGAAGTATCAGTGTGCCTATAGCACAGTTGAAAAGGAGGCACTAGCTTGTTGATGGCATTGGACAAATTGAAATTTATTTAGGTAATACTGGAAATGAATTGTAGTGTTTAGTGACCACAACCCCTTCAGTTTGTGAACAGTATGAAAAATAGAAATCAAAGACTGACTAGGTGGTTTCTGGCTTTGCAGCCATATAATCTAGTAATTAAACATATAAAAGGTCATGAAAATTTGATTGCAGATGCATTGTCGCGTCCTGCTTAGACATTATATATAGAAAGCAAGGTTCACACGAAATGGACTAGTTTTAAAAACCCTTCGTGTTTTTATTTTAAGGGTGGGGGTGTTAAGTAGAGTAGTTTTATAAACGATTTCTCAAGTAAAGGAATCTTTTGAGTTTGCTTTTTCCTATGGACCTTGTATTGTTTTAGTAATGAACAGGAATATGCATTAACTGTGCAGTTTATTTTTTGGAAGATCTAATAATTATTATTGATAAGGATAATCACAACACGCTTAGAAATTATATATTATCATAGTGGAAAAAGTTGTCAAAGGTAAATAGTTTTGACCCAGCGGACTCGAACTGGAACTTGGTGAAGGTGAGACGCACGGTCTTGTGGAATTTTGTTTTTGGGCTATAATTTAGCTGTAAGTTTGTTTCATTAGGTATCCTGTTCCAACATGATTATATGATATATAATATTTAATGTTGTGTATTTGGAAATGTATATTCTATTTAGTTGGTGTGTGAAAAGGACTGGTGTTTGGGTGATGCCCAGAGTGATATGTCGGAACCAGAAGAATTATTTTTTTTGGTGCAGCATTGACATTGTTTTGTTTTGTTGTTGTTGTTTTTTTCAGTTTCTACCGAGAAACATGAGCTGCCGAATTATTTGAATTGTGTTCATTGAAGGTCAAATGATGTTTCACATTTATTTGGTATTATAATACTTGATGGCAGTTGCCAACGTGTATTTAACTAATAAATGTAAACATCTACTAGTGTTTTATATTTCCACACTCTTGTTGCATTCTATGAGTTATTCAGTGGTGATTAAATATACCATGATTTAGTTTTAAGTAAGTGAAGGTTGAGAACAAATTACAAATCATTAGACTATTGAAAGATAATAATTATTCTTTGAAGAGAATGTTAAAGATTTGATCTCACCTTTAGAAGTTACAATAAGTTGCTCGTGTACCCGTTTTGATAAATCCCTAGGTGTGTAAAAACAACTCTCCATTAAGAGAGATTTAGTTGAGCTAGGAACTTGATTGTAACAATGATAATGATGATAATGATGATGATAACGATAATAATGATGATAATCATGATAATGATGATGATAATAACAGGAATTGTGTCCATATATAATATAAAAAAGGTATAAGAAAAACATTCCCAAAAGTCGAAAAAGCGGCAAAATCTAGCGAAATATAGCCTTTTAGAGTATACTCCCAAAATGACGTTTTTCGATCTTTGGTGATTTCGGGAATATTAGGGTATAAGAAATAATTACCAGAATTTTTAATCATAACAATAATGTGAAAAAATGAGAAAAAAGGGATTTTGAAACATTTGAATATTATTAAA